>NC_143586.1:59947037-60144537 GCF_048544385.1 Mastigoproctus giganteus
TTGAACATAAACTCGAGTAACAATCATGTTGATTTTGCTAGTATGTACTTTAACAGAAACACTGATTATTCACAATTGAGTAATTGGTATGATTCATGTAGGAGGACAACACTATTCATGTTGGTCTTGGTGCATATGTTTTGTACTGTTTAAAACCCGTTTTATGCAGGCATATTTTTATGACATAATTTTAACATAAAAATGTTTTACCTTTTTATACTGCTTTATATGGTTTTGTGATTAATGTTTAATCTCTTGGAAAATAAAGACCTTTGAGATACATGATTATAGGAAATTTTTTTATTATTTATTCTGTGCTATTTTGGAACACCTTGTATAAACTTGAATTATTAAGGACATCCATTTTCAAGTTCATAATACCGTTCAGTATGTGAAAATTCAAAGTAATGCACATAAAACTGTTTTATGAAATAAATAAATAGAATAATAATAGTAATCAAGATTAAAAGCATTGAAAAGCCTCTGTTTAAAAGTATTATTCAATGGCAGCTGAGTTTGTTGCTCATATTGCTATGGGATATATTTGTCTGTGTGTGTGTGTGTGTGTGTGTGTGTGTGTGTGTGTGTGTGTGTGTGTGTGTGTGTGTGTGTGTGTGTGTGTGTGTGTGTGTGTGTGTGTTCACAAGCTAATTTGCACATTGTGCAGTTCAAACACCATGCTAAATTTGGCTACACCAAGCCAAATTTAGCATGGTGTAGTTGGAACGGGATTTTTTTTTTAGTTGGTACAGACCCCCCCATCGATGTTATTTTGATCACCTCTAAAAATAATTGTGTGAGGGTCCCAGAATACCTATATCTGGCAGAGTCCCGACATCTGAAATCAGCAAACTACTGTTATTTTCAAAATTTCGAAGAGGAATTTCGAAAGTCCTCCAGTTGCCAATGGGAGCCAAACCCATCGAAGTATTTGATCTTCAACATTTATAGTTTCCAGTATCTCCCTCTACCAGCATTTACTCATAATGGTTCTAGTGTACTTATTTCTCTAAGTTGCCTCTTCACAACAGCAAACATTTCACTTTTACAATTTAGTACCCATTGAATTTGAAATTTTTCAGCATATTTGCAAACAGCAACTGAGAAATTCTTATGACCCCCACCATAAATTAATATCATATCGATTAACTCAGCAAAAGTAAATTTGTAGCATCTCCCATATCAGTTTAACAAATTCATTCTGTAAGCAGCAAGGCAGTCATTATTGAACTTGAACATAAAATCTGAGTAATAAACCATTAAACTACTAGTTTGTACTCTGATACAAACGCTGGCAACACACAATTTCATAATTGGTATGATTCGTGTAGTAGAACAACACAGTTTGTGTTGGCATTGGTATGAATGTTTTGTAGACTTTAAAGTGCATTTTACACAATCATGTTTTTGTAGACTAAATTTTAAACAGAAATGTTTCGCAATTTTTCCTAGTTTTGTAGAGTGTGATTAATATTTAATATTTCGGAAATAAATATTTTTGAGACATGTTTATAGGAACTATTTTTTTTTTTTTTCATTAGTTGTCAGATATACTCCTATTCTACAATTAATCCTACATTTAGTATTTTAGTATATAGTATTAGCCATATGGTGCAAGGATGTCCACCATGAGCAAGAGTAGATGGCATTATAGAGCAGATGTCATCGTTTAAGGACACCAAAAGTGATATTGTTGTACAAGTTGGCAATAATGATATTAAGAGTAAGAGATCTGAGGACTTACCAAGTACATTTTAATGTTGGGACAAAGTTGCAAGTGGGGATCAAATTTGAAAGTTTCTGAAATTCTGCTCAAGCATGATAGGAGGGAGTACATGTTGGAAGCCTTGTCGATCAATTCAGACCAGGAGAGACTATGCAAGGCTTGTGTAGCAAATTTTTTTCAACGTGGTCTGTGCTTGTTAATAGGACAGCCTGTTTTTAAGTGATTGGATACACTTAAATGGAAGGAGTGGAAGAATATTTGCTGATTCTGTCAAGGCAGTATTAAGTGCGTCAGAAAACTGCTAATGCCGACCGGGCTAGCCAGGTGGGTCAAGTGCCTGCCTGGCAACCCAAAGGTCGCTGGTTCGAATCCTGCCTCGGGCTTGGATCAGAGTAAAAATGCGAAAACTTTGAGAGGTGCAATATGGCCACAGAAGCTGATGTGCCAACAAATAAAAAAAAAAAAAAAAAAAAAAAAAACTGCTAGCCTGTGGAGATAAACAGACTAATAGATTAACAGCAGCCACAAGCAAAGACATAAGTGATTCTTGCACTGCTTCTATTGGAACATGAAGCAGCCTGGGAAGCAGTGTTCAGGCTTTGAATCCCTGCTGTGAGTCATCATTGAACAAGTAAATACATGGACTGTGTTAGGGTAACTAAGAGTAAGAACAGGTCCATGTTTACGTAAATGTACACTAATGCCAAAAGTATAGTAAATAAATTTGACGAATTTAAAGTATCGATGAAGTCATCAAATGTGGGGCGCAGGAGCAGCAGTGTGTAGCACACACTTCTTGATTAGACCGGGGTTTGAGCCCGTGACCACCAAATACTGAGGATGCAGAAAGGTCAGGGAATGACCACCGCATATCCCCGCGGAGCAATATGGCCTTAGTTGCTGATGCTCCTAAAAAAAAAAAAAAAATGTGGATGTAGGGACATCGGATATATGGTGTCACTCAGGCATAAGGGATGCACCATCTTAAATCTAAAATAGTCATTCCAATCAACATGGCTGACCAGTGCAATGTTGCATAAATTTGGTGTGACAAGTATTGGAAAAAACAAAAATAGGAGTAGGGGTCAGTTATAGGCCCAATGAGCATGATGACTATAACAAACAAACAAATATATAGAGTGGGCCAGTAAATCAGAATGTTTTATAATGAGGTATTTTAACTTTCCAGATGGAACTGGTAGGTTGTTCACTCACAGACAAGACTTTTGTGGATTTATTGGGTGACTGTTTTCTACAATAGCATGTTAAAGAGACAGCAAGAAAGAGTAAAACTCATGATCAGATTTTCAGCAGTGATTTTTCATGCATTAAGAATTTGCAGATAAAAGAGCCACTAGGTGGCAGTGAGCACAGTGTTTTGATGTGGAATTTACTTAAAGATGAAACTACCAACAAGGATAAAGAGAAGAGTTTTTGTTTTTTTGAAGGCAACTACAGTGGTCGCAGACAGTTTTTAAAGGCAACTACAGTGGTCGCAGACAGTTTTTAAAGGCAACTACAGTGGTCTCAGACAGTTTTTAAATTCCATACAGTGAACCCAGCTGATTTTAACAGAAAAATCTACATGGGAAACGTTCAGAGATGTAATTGTAAAAGATACCAGGCTTGTCATACCAACTAAGAAATATTGTTCAAAGCTGAGACCTAGAGATGTAAGATGGACTAAGACTTATGGCAGAGAATAAAAATGCATGGGATGCAGAAACTTACAGTGGGTACAAACTAGTCTGCATTCATGTCAAAAGGAGTTAGCTAAGTTAAAGCAGATTATGAGAAGTGTTCGGCAAAGGATGTAAAGAAAAACAGGAAAGACTTCTTTACTTATAAAAACATTAGAATAGGAATAGTATAGTATTTGCCATAAGCGTATATGCTTATATGGCAAATACTTTGTCTATATAGGTAACTATCCAGTTGACCTTTGAATTTATTCAAACTGTCAGCCTCAACTACCTGCGAGGGCAACTTGTTCCAGCAATCAAAAACCTGCTGACTAAAAAAAAACTTCCTACAATCTAATCTAAACCAGTGGCTACTGTCAATCTATTGGTCTTTGTCTCCCTCTTGGGGGGAGACAAAGACCAATAGATTGACAATAGCCACTGGAAGAGGTGAAAGAGATTCTTCCACTGCTTCTATTAGAATGAGCAGAAGCCTGAAAAACAAGATGCATGATATTTCAGAGACTGCTGGGAGCCATTGCGGTACAAGTAAACACATGGGTTGTGTTAGGGTAGCTAAGAATAGAAACAGGTGCAGGTATACTTGCGTGTACACCAATGCTAGGAGTTTAATAAATATATTTGATGAATTTGAGGTATTGCTCAAAACATCAAAGGCAGATATTGTTGGGATATCAGAGACGTGGTGTCACACAGATATAAGGGATGCAGAACTGGAATTTGGGGAGTACAACGTCTACAGAAAGGATAGACAGGATAGGAAGGGGGGAGCGGTTATGCTATTAGTTAAGAAACACATAAAAACCAAGGAAGTGAAGCCAGTCGACATCGCTGGACAGTGCAGTGTTGAGTCAGTTTGGTGTGACATAAGCATTGGGAGATCAAAATTGAGAGTAGGAGTGTGCTATAGGCCTAATGACTCTGATGAGTATCATAAGAAACTGTATAGGGAAATAGAGTGGGCCAGTAAATCAGAGAGTCTTATAATGGGAGATTTTAATTTCCCAGATATTGACTGGAATTTGGGGGCTGGTCACTCACACACTAGCAGGGCTTTTGTGGATTTATTGGATGATTGTTTTCTACATCAGCATGTTCGGGAGGCAACTAGAGGGAGTAATACTCTTGATTTGATTATCAGCAGTGATTCTTCATGCATTAAGAATCTGCAGATAAAAGAACCACTAGGTGGCAGTGATCACAGTGTGCTGAAGTGGGATTTACTCAAAGAGGTAACTACCATTAGGGGTAAAGGGAAGGGTTATTGCTTCCATAAAGGCGACTACGATGGACTGAGACAGTATTTAAATTCTATACAGTGGGACCAACTGATGATGTTACCAACAGCAAATTCAAAATGGGAAGCATTCAAAGAATTAATCTTGGAAACTATTAGGCTTTACATACCAACTAAGAAATATTGTTCAAGGTTTAGGCCAAAATGGATGTCAGATGAACTAATGAGGCATTTGGCAGAGAAGAAAAATGCATGGGATACTTACAAATTAATACATGACACAGAAGCCTATGATAGATACAAGTTGATATGCAACCAAGTTACAAAGGAGGTTAGGCAGGCGAAGGCAGATTACGAGAGATCCTTGGCAAGGGATGTGAAGAAAAACAGCAAAGAGTTCTTTACTTATGTAAACTCTAGAAGGAAGGGGATGAATCAGATTGGTCCACTTGATATCGATGGGTCAACTGTTGATGACTCTGCTCAGGTAGCTAACAAACTAAATGAATATTTTGCATCGACATTCACACATGAGGAGTTATTCAGCGAGGGGAATGCCAGAGGTGTATTCAACTCTAGCAGTACGCTAGAGAATCTTGTAATAACTGAGAGTAAAGTGGAGGAGAAATTGTTGAAGATAAACACAAGAAAGGCACCCGGGGTGGATGGGATCTATCCAGTTATATTAAAGGAGGCAGCAAAGGAAGTAAGCAAACCCTTAGCCATAATTATGAGAGCTTCCTTGGACTCAGGGGAGGTACCCATGGACTGGAAATGTGCAAATGTGACCCCAATTCACAAAGGAGGATCAAAGGCTGACACAAGTAATTATAGACCTGTGAGCTTAACTTCTGTTCCAGGAAAGTTAATGGAGGCACTGGTTAAAGAAGCACTGCAGGATCATTTAGACAAGACTTCAGTTATAGCTCGGACACAGCATGGTTTTGTTAAGGGGAAGTCTTGCCTGACCAATTTGATTGGATATTATGATGCAGTCACAAAAGAACTGGATGCAGGGAATGGCTTTGATATTATATACTTGGATCTTAGAAAGGCTTTTGATACTGTTGCACATGGAAGACTGCTACACAAATTGGAGCAGTGTGACATTGGAGGCAAATTGCTGCTATGGATAAAGGGGTGGTTGAGGGGGAGAAGACAGAGAGTGGTAATCAATGGATACTGCTCATCGTGGACTAATGTTATTAGTGGAGTCCCTCAGGGCTGGGTCCATTATTGTTTTCTGTATTTATAAATGATATTGATGATGGTATATCAAGCTTAATGTCCAAGTTTGCAGACGATACAAAGGTTGGCAGGGTTGTTAAGGACACTACTGACGCTATGCTGCTGCAACAGGATCTGGAAAGGTTGAGCAGTTGGGCTGAGAGGTGGCAAATGAAGTTTAACATTGACAAATGTAAAGTACTACATATGGGAAACAGCAATCCCAGAGCAATGTATCAACTCTGTGGTAATACACTGACAGTGGTAGAGAATGAAAAGGACCTGGGGGTAATTGTGCAGGCAGATATGAAGTTTTCTGAGCAGTGCAGACGGGCTGCAAGAGTAGCTCATGGTGTCTTGTCAATGATATACAGGAATTTTTCTCTACAGGGATAAGGAGGTGATTATTCCCTTGTATAAGGCAATGGTCAGGCCACACCTTGAGTACTGTATACAGGTCTGGAGGCCTCATTTCAAGAAGGATGTAGAGCTGCTGGAACGAGTACAGAGAAGGGCAACAGGATTAGTGAATGGAACAAAGGGTTGCTCTTACGAAGAAAGGCTTAAGTTTTGCAAATTAGTGTCTGGAGACTAGGCACTGGCGAGGTGATCTGATAGAGGTGTATAAAGCCTTGAATGGTTTGAGCATGCTCAATGCTGATGGGATTCTTCCTCTAGCTCAGAAAAATCACCTGAGAGGGCATAAATTCAAATTGAGGAAAGACAGATGTAGGATAGACGTGCGGAAATTTGCCTTTAGCCAGCGGGTGGGTGGTTAGTAGGTGGAACAGACTTCCATCCCTTGTCATGGAAGTTGATAGCCTAAATAAGCTTAAGGCTCAGCTGGACAGATATTTCGAACGAACAGAGGGGTGAAGTGGAAGTGGTTATTTTTTATTTATTTATTTTACTTTATTTTTTATTTTTTTTGGCTGATGCTGCATAAGCTTGCTTTCTTGCATCAAATGCCTCTACTAATGCTAATGCTAAACCAATTAAACTTCTTATAAACTGCTGTTTTCTTCAAAGCACTATCCCCATAAACTTTCTCTACTGCTTGCAGCATCTCTATAGCACTTATCCCAAGTTTAAAGAAGAACTTGATGTTAGCACACTGTTCAAACTGCAACATTCTGCAATCAGTCAGCGGTGACACATGAAATATTCAAGCCAGTTCCACTCGGCATGCATACACCCCAAGGTCAATGTCAACATGCTACAAAACCTTATAGCCATGGTTCAAACAATTTAAATACCAGTGTGCGATTCTGGGAACTTTTTGTATGTATTACATATTTTACACCCATCCTTTTTCACTTTAAATTTATTTCCTCTTCCATGTGTCATCTGAGAAAGAGTTAGAATGCTATCTGCATTTAATTTACTCAAATCCATTTAAGGTCTGAAACAGTTCAGTCAGGTCTCAGGCGTGGAAGTTAACAGAACTGAAGTCTTTCTCGGTAAGGGTATCTTTTTGCGCCCCTGATTAATCTTGTTGCCCTTCTCTATACCTATTCCAGAAGATCTCTATCTAATTGAGGAAAGACAGATGTAGGATAGACGTGCGGAAATTTGCCTTTAGCCAGCGGATGGTTGGTTGGTGGAACAGTCTTCCATCCCTTGTGGTGGAGTTTGATAGCCTAAATAAGTTTAAGGCTCAGCTGGACAGGTATTTTGAACGAACAGAGGGGCGAAGTGGAAGTGGGTTTTTTTTTTTTTTTTGGCTAATGCTGCATAAGCTTGCTTTCTTGCATCAAATGCCTCTACTAATGCTAATGCTATCCTTACTGAAATGAGACTTCCTTGAGTTTCCAGACCTGATTGCAGGTATAAGTCTGGAAACTCAAGATGCATCGTAACCATTGCCTTCTATGTAAAGTACTCCATATGGGAAACAGCAACCCCAGAGCAACGTATCAACTCTGTGGTACTACACTGACAGTGGTAGAGAATGAAAGGCACCTGGGGTTGGTTGTGCAGGCAGATATGAAGTTTTCTGAGCAGTGCAGACGGGCTGCAAGAGTAGCTCATGGTGTATTGTCGATGATATATAGGAATTTTTCTAGCAGGGATAAGGAGGTGATTATTCCCTTGTATAAGGCAATGGTCAGACCACACCTAGAGTACTGTATACAGGTCTGGAGGCCTCATTTTAAGAAGGATTTGGAGACGCTGGAACGAGTACAGAGAAGGACAAGATTTGTGAATGGAACAAAGGGGTGCTCTTACGAAGAAAGGCTTAAGTTTTGCAGATTACAGTGTCTGGAGACTAGGCACCAGCGAGGTGATCTGATTGAGGTGTATAAAGCCTTGAATGGTTTGAGCATGCTCAATGCTGATGGGATTCCTCCTCTTGCTCAGAAAAATCACCTGAGAGGGCATAATTTCAAATTGAGGAAAGACAGATGTAGGATAGACGTGAGGAAATTTGCTTTTAGCCAGCGGGTGGTTGGTTGGTGCAACAGACTTCCATCCCTTGTAGTGGAAGTTGATAGCCTAAATAAGTTTAAGGCTCAGCTGGACAGGTATTTTCAACGAACAGAGGGGTGAAGTGGAAGTGATTATTTTTTATTTATTTTTTTTTATTTTATTTTATTATTTTTTTTTTTTTGGCTGATGCTGCATAAGCTTGCTTTCTTGCATCAAATGCCTCTACTAATGCTATATTGAGACAATCACCTCCTTGTCCTTTTTCTGGCAAAATTTCTGCTTATCATTGACAAAAGCAGTGAGCTGCCCTGTCAGACTGTACAATTATCCCCAGGTCAGTACCACTCAATTAGTATGTTATTCTGGAACCACTGCTTGTCCTGTTCAGTATCTTGTATTTTTCAATATTAAACTTCAATTGCCATTTCTCAGTGCATCTGTCTAATTTTTCTAGGTCTTATAAAGACTACACTCAACACTAACCATGGAATTAAATAATATTTAATTTTAAAATATAAAATATAAAATGCAATATAAAATAAAAATATAAAATAAGAACTGGTCTATTTTCATTAATAAAAGCACTAAAAATTATTAAAATGCTGTGACTAAAATCCTTCAAATACTAAAACACTAAAATATCGGTAACCGTAGCTTTCGGAAGCGACCGCTTCCTTTCTCAACAGTGTATTACTATTGTACAGCACATCCTTAAGTAGCAGGCCCACAACACTCACACATGTGGTTCCACAGGAACATGATCGGTATTCCCCACCTGCGTACTGGGACCGGAAATGGCTCGGGAGTGTGTTATACAAAACCGATCGTCCCGTCGGAGGACAAAGGCCTCAAAAAGGGGGTGCAAATGAACACGCCTATCTCTATTAATAATGTTATTAGATTAACTAATTTGTAAGCTCTCGAGCCACTCGCGTTCCCAGAACCCATGCGCACGGTCCACAATGACCGTGTGCATGGGTTCACAATGAAAAACCACAGTAGGTTTTTCCTACTATGGTAGGAAATATCTTGAAAAACCTACTATGGTTTTTCAAGATATTATGTATAAGCAGGTCCATGGCACAGCCATGGGTTCTCCCATTAGCGCTATTGTAGCTAATTTAGCCATGGAGGAACCGGGAAATAGGATTTTTGATGGGTTGGAATTCCCCATTCGTAAATGGAAAAGGTATGTGGATGACATGTTTACCATTATACAGAAGGGGAAGGAAGATGAAGTGCTTAATAGCTTCTCCCCTTTCATTCAATTTACTTCGGAGATGGAAGCAGCTGGAACCCTCCCTTTCCTTGATGTATTGGTGGTTAGAGAAGGTTTTAGGCTAGTAACTGAAGTTTATCGAAAGCCTATATGCCAGAGTCAGTACACTCATTATAGCTCGGCAGAAACTAATCAACACAAGGATAGTGTGGCCAAGGCATTATTTGATAGGGTTGGGTCCCACTGCAGTAGCCCCGAGGTTAGGGAAAAGGAAATTAGTAGAGTCACAGCAGACCTCAGAAAATGCGGCTACTCTCAGAAGGTCTTGGACAAATACATTAGAGGGGGTGGTGTCCATTGCTAGTGACCCGTCCGCACCAACTACCACTGCATTCATTCCCTGCTATCCAGACCTTACTGAACATATTGCACTAGCATTACGTGAGTGTCTGACCCGCTGTGTGCAGCTTCCGGGACAGAGGTTGCACACTGTGGTGTCCCAAGTTAAAGATCCCATAACAAAAGAGGCTAGTAGTGGGATAGTATATGAGATTAAGTGTCTGGATTGTGGGGAATGTTATGTTGGTGAGACGGGGCAGCGGTTCAAGGATCGTCTGGGGGAGCATATGAATGCTATAAAGACCGCGAATTATGGGAAGTCTGCTGTGGCGGAGCATTTTTAGGAGAAGCAACACCAGATATCCCCAGAAGGAGTGGTCATTGTGGACCATGCACATGGGTTCTGGGAACGCGAGTGGCTCGAGAGCTTGCAAATTAGTTCATCTAATAACATTATTAATAGAGATATGGGTGTTCGTTTGCATCCCCTTTTTGAGGCCGTTGTCCTCCGATGGGACGATCGGTTTTTTGTATAACACGCTCCCGAGCCATTTCCGGTCCCAGTACGCAGATGGGGAATACCGACCATGTTCCTGTGGAACCACGTGTGTGAGGTCTGTGGACCTGCTACTTAAGGATGTGCTGTACAATAGTAATACACGTTTGAGAAAGGAGGTGGTCGCTTCCGAAAGCTACGGTTACTGGTATTTTAGTGTTTCAGTATTTGAAGGATTTTAGTTACAGCATTTTAATAATTTTTAGTGCTTTTATTATTGAAAATAGACCAGTTTTTATTTTATATTGCATTTTATATATTATATTTTAAAATTAAATATTATTTAATTCCATGGTTGGTGTTGAGTATAGTCTTTATGAATATGAACTTTTCCCAACCTCGTAGGCCTTTTCGAAGATTTTCAAGGCTTGTTGCAGCATCATATCCTGATTTGTATCGTCTGCAAACTTTGACATTAAACTTCATACCTTCTTCAATATCAATATTAATATTTAACTTATTAAACAGCTCACGGGCCTTTTCCTATATCTCATCGTCATCACTTCTGCATCTGTAACAGTTTTTGAAAACAGTTGTTCACAGATATAAGTGCTTTGTAATGTTGGATTTACCTCAAAGGGAAATGTGCCTCATATTTTCTGAAGTCTTAGAATTGTGATTTTGTCCTTTATTCCTAAAGTTACAACTTCTGCACACAGTTTGTGGTATTCAACTTTGAAGAATTGTATGTTTCATTCAGAGTAGAAAAGTGTGTAATTTATTACTAACTCTCATAAATGTATAAACAATTTTCCTTAACAGTTTCTCTCATATTGTTGTGCTTCACTGTGCACATGCAGAACTGATAAATATATGTCATGAACTATGTATATGGCCTGCAAGCTTTTTTTTTGAGGGGCTCGGCTTCAATCCCACATGCTTGGCCTATCACCAGAAGATAGACCAAGAGATAACTGTTAAACAGATATATTTTAAAGTAACAGGTCACTGATTGCTAAGGAACAATCAGGGATCTCCTTTTCAAGGTCAGTAAGTTATTGGCAGCCTGCTATTCCTTAACTTTTGTAATTTGTGTTTTATTATTATTATTATTATTATCATCATCATCATCATCAGCCATATGGTGCAAGGAAGCTTGAGGCTTATGCTGCAACAGGTAAAAAAAAAAAAAAATTGAATTACCCTGAGAGAGAGAGAGAAAGAGAAGAATGATGATATCCTGCTCAAGACCCTGGGTGTGCCAAGCCCATACTCACCAGATGTGAGCCCTTGGGGGTTTTTATAGTCTCTTATTCCTTGTGGTATTTGTACAGTGTCTTATGACGTATTAGGATATTACATTTCCTTTGGTGGGCATACAGTGAAATACAATATCAGTATATTTCAAATTTATATATCTATTTCTTATTAATGTAATTTGCATGCTTTGACATTATAATAATATGTAGCTATTTTTTGTTTCTTTCAGGAAAGAGAAAACCATTTACTTGACCATGCACTTTTGTGAACATACAATTATGTAAATTCTTATTTGTACATAAATAAATTATCCGTAATAGAAAAGACATTTCAATTTGGTAGTTATTAAAAAAAAAAAAAAGGAAAGAAAAAAAACTGAAATTTTTCTTGTGAACTTTTATTAAAAAAGATCTGTGTAATGATGTTGGCCCCACCCAAGGCTTTCAGAAACCCTTGTATTTCATGAATATATATAAATATATATTTTTGTAACAATGTAGATATGTTTAATATGACCAAACGTTATTCTTACTTTAGCTCACAGCTAGATATTATAGAAAATAAACTGTTTCTGCTACATTTTATGAAATCTTTAAAACAGTTTGTGTATACATAATTTTGAAGAAATGAAACTTCCACTGCGAATGGCCTCAATGGGAGTTAGGCATTCACAGTGGAGGTCTCATGATGGATCCATATTTAGAATAATTTTTTTTAATCCTGCATAAAATAATTCATAAAGACAGTCATTAGTCAGAAATGGAATATACACTGGTGTTCAAAGGAGGTGCATCACCTAGGAATTTCGCATTTCTAACCCTTTTTCGCAATGGTATGTTACATTAATGACTAGCATCACAAATACAAATGTACAGTAAGACCTCTGTATCTGCAGGGGATACATTCCAAGACCTACCGTGGGTGGCTGAAACTGCGGATATAAGCAAACACCTGCTGACCCCATATATAACGTGATTTTCTTGTACATACATACGTATAATAAAGTTTAATTGATAAATTAAACACACAGTAAGACATTATCAACATTAAATATGGTAATAATAAAGTACAGCAGACTCTCGATTTACCGGGACACTTCAAGACTCCAAATTTAAAAAAAAAAAAAAAAAAATCAACCAGAAATCATAAAATTCAAGTAATAACTAGAATAGGTATAAACATATATTTTGCAAGTCATAAATAAGCGACAAGAACTGGCTTTATAAGTCGTCATTGGGAGATTAGTGTACCAATTATCTTGCAACCCTCACTGCCTTCACACCACTCAAAACAAAAAAAAAGGAGACCAAATGTTTAGTTTGATTTAGTGCGTCGCGTTGATTGTTGTGTTCCATCGCACCAATAGGACAAATTTTGTTTCGTTATTTATGTCGGGGATGTCGGAATTTTTTTTTTTTTTTTTTTATAGTAATTTTTTTTTTTTTTTTTTTTTTTTGTGTTTAGAAATCACAAAAATGATGGGGACAAATGCAAGAGTTATGCTTTCAATTTAAACAAAAACTTGAAATTATTCAAAAGTTTGAAAACTGTGCATCCGTTAAATCTCTAAGGAACCATTATAACGTTGGTGACCAAACCATACGCAAAATTGTAAAAAATAAAGGGAAGCTATTCGATTTAAAATCAGCATCATAAAAAATAAAGGGAAGCATTGTATTGGACATGTTAGTAGTATGTGTTAAGTTTTTTCGTTTTTCTTTCCGTGGTTAACTGCGGGTAACTGAACCAGTGGATATGTGAGCACAACTGTAAACAAAATATATTTATTAATAGTTAAGGCAAAGCTAAGTAATATTTGACAGGTGCTCTCAAAATATTCCAAAATGAGCATTTGCAACCTTTATACAACAGTTTTGGTAAACAGGACAATTATGGCTGAAATGTTATCAGAAGCCCTCAGTTTGCTCCAGTTTATCATTTTAAATGGAAAACAAAATGAAAAGTTCACCAGTTGCAAACTAATATTTAGTTGAACTGCCTCTGGCTCTAATGACACAGCACACCATTGAGACATTGACAGGATCAATTTCTGAAGATAATCAACTGATAGTTCATGGTTCCAAACATGAATTATTAGCATTAGTAGAGGCATATAATGCAAGAAAGCAAGCTTATGCAGCATCAGCCCAAAAAAACCACTCCCATTTCACCCCTCCGTTTGTTCAAAATACTTGTCCAGCTGAGCCTTAAATTTATTTAGGCTATCAACTTCCACAACAAGGGATGGAAGTCTGTTCCACCAACCAACTACCTGCTGGCTAAAGGCAAATTTCCACACATCTATCCTACATCTGTCTTTCCTCAATTTGAATTTATGCCCTCTCAGGTGATTATTCTGAGCAAAAGGAAGAATCCCATCGGCATTGAGCATGCTCAAACGATTCAAGGCTTTATACACCTATATCAGATCACCTCGCGGTTGCCTAGTCTCCAGACACTGTAATTTGCAAAACTTAAGCCTTTCTTCGTAAGAGCAACCCTGCTCTTACGAATTTTGGATCTTGAAGTTCACAAAGGGTCTTTGGTTTCTTTCTGGCAACTGCAGATTCCACATGATACCAACAGTTCTCTATAGGATTTAGGTCCGGGCTATTTCCTGCGTAGCTAAGAATTGTAATGGACCATTCTTCCAACCATTTTTTCACCTGTAACAAATGTAAACACATTACTGTCAAACCTCTAATGCAGAAATGAAGTAAAGTAACTACAGAAGTACCTACTTACACTTTTCGCCTGATGACAAGGAGCAGAGTCATCCTGAAAGATGCAATTCCTTGGCAAGTTGAAATGGTCTAATGGTTGGCAGCAATTTGCCTTCCAATATAGCCAGGTATCCATTGGCATTTACGGAACCTTTTATAAACTCCAGGTGACCTACTCCGCGATATGAATTGCACCCCCATATCATTTGGCTGGCAGGGAATTTCTCTGTAGACAGCATACAGTCTGGACGGTATTCTTCACCACGTCTACAGCAAATTGTTTGTCTCCCATCAGAGCCATGTAAGTTGAATTTCTTCTCATCCGAGAAAATAACTTGACTTCCACTGCTCAAGCGTCCATTTGACATGCTCCTTACACCAAATTAATCGAGCCTTTTTCATTTTTTGTGTGAGGAGGGGCTTCTTTTTAGGATGAAGAGCTACAAGTCCATTTTTGAAGAGGCATCTTCTGACTGTTACTGCACTTGCTACCACTCCTGTATGTTCTTTCCATTCTCTTTTCAGCTCAGACGAAAAAGCTTTACGATTTTTAAGGCATAAACGCTTCAAAACACGGTCCTGTTTTGGCGTACAGACTTGTCTGTGTCCAGTTCCTTTTTTTCTATCAACAGAACCAGTATTCTTGAGTTTGGAAAGAAATCTACTCACTGTCGACTGATTTTTTTTTTTTTTTTTTTTTATGTAAACCCCAAACACGAGAGGTATTAGAACCTGTAGTACTTAGTACCATGCTTGGGTTGGAGGTTGAGAAGACGAAAGAAGATATTTGTTGACATTGGACTTGAACTTCTAGAGACTGTAATTTTAAGGAAATACGTATGAAGGAAAGTTGTTCCAGAAAACGGCAGTTGAATGAATAAACGAGCAAGATGAAAAGTTGGTTCTGTGGGTTTGGAGTTGGACAGTTAATGGATGTTGGCTGGTGGGGCACGCGTTCGGACTGTTTTGAAAGAGAGAGCAGGAATTATAGAAGCCAATTCAGAAGAACAGTGCCCATGGAAGTATCTGTAGAAGAGGCATGCAGCAGAAACAGTACGTCTATGAGACAGCAAGTGGAGAGACTTTGTTAAAGATGAATCATTAATTAACCTAACTGCCCTCTTCTGAATGGAATCGAGAAGCCTGAGAGAGGTTTTGGGGGCCATGGAATATTGTTCCCACCGCAGATGTTGGAACAATATTCCGTGGCTGGGCAGATTTGCGATTTATACAAAGTGAGCAGCTGTTTGGAAGAAAAGTAACGCCGAGAACGAAAGAGAAAACCAAGATTTTTAGATGCAGAGGAAGCAATATTTGTAATGTGCTTGTGCCAAGAGAGAATTAAAGATGAATCATTAATTAACCTAACTGCCCTCTTCTGAATGGAATCGAGAAGCCTGGGAGAGGTTTTGGGGGCCATGGAATATTGTTCCCACCGCAGATGTTGGAACAATATTCCGTGGCTGGGCAGATTTGCGATTTATACAAAGTGAGCAGCTGTTTGGAAGAAAAGTAACGCCGAGAACGAAAGAGAAAACCAAGATTTTTAGATGCAGAGGAAGCAATATTTGTAATGTGCTTGTGCCAAGAGAGATTAGAAGTCAGGGTAATCCCCAAAAGAGAGATATATCATTTTGCCTAGAAATCGGAGTGTCACTAAAGATAAGCATAGGAGCAGAAGAATCCTTTTTGCGAGATATAAGACAAGAATGACTTTTAGAAGGGTTCAAATCAACTAAGTTGTCTTTGCCCCACTAGAGAATTACCTGAAGATCGGCATTTAAGGAATTGGTAGCAGATTTTCGAGAAGTTGAAGCTGATTGAGTGGGACAAGGTTTCTCAAAATGGAAAGTGGAATGCAATGTGCTATCATCGGCAAAACTATGCATAGGATTTCCAGTCGATGGAAGAACGTCATTAATATACAACAGGAAAAGAGTGGGGGAAAGAACTGAACCTTGGGGACACCGGCATTAGTGGAGAAGTTAGAAGACAGAGAGCCATCTACCATTACCCTCAGTGAGCAATCAGAGAGAAAACTGGATAACCAATTACTAAAAACAGTTGGCAAACAAACCATAAGATGGAAGTTTGTTTAGAAGACCTTTATGCCAAACACGATCAAAAGCCTTTGAGATGTCAAGAGCAACTACAAGAGCAACTAGAAACACAAGTAGTTGTGTTTCACCGAACCTTTCCATTGAATTAGTCCATAAATGGGTAACATAAGCCAGAATATCACCATTGGATCGACACTGACGGAATCCATACTGGCGATCATTGATCAGACGGAAGGTTTCTAGGTAGTTTAAGAGTTGGCGGTTAATTGATATCTCCATTACTTTAGAAAGAGTAGAAGTAATTGCAATGGAACGATAATTGGATGGGAGGAATTTGTCACCCTTTTTTAGGAACTGGCTGGATATGAGCAAATTTCCAAGCAGAAGGAAAAACACCTTTGGAATAAGAAAGTAAAAAAAGCGGCAAAGAATAGGAGCAAGTTCAGGAGCACAGGTTTTGAGAACAAGTGGAGAAATACCATCGGGACCTGGAGCTTTCTTAGCATCAAGATTCGTCAAAATCCTTCTGACATCCTTTTGATGGAAGACCACAGGGGGCATTGAATGGAACATGGTGGGAATTGTTTTACAAAGATCATTAATACATGAGTTGGAAGAAAATGGGATGCTAGCAGGTCAGCTTTATCCTTGGCTGAAATGACACCGGAACCATCTGGTTTGGACAGAGGTGGGAGCAGAGATGGGCAAAAGTTGCGGCCAATAGCTTTGGCAAGAGACCAGAATGCTCGGCTACCATTAGGCAAGAAGCAAGTTTTCTACTCTTAGCCAAATTTTCTACCTATTCAAACTCTAGTTTTGATTGATTGATTGATTAATAACTGCTTTACAATCGTTGCAAGCTTTGGTGTACGCAGAAAATGAAACTGGAGAATTAGAAACAAGCCAATTATGATATGCCACATTCTTCTCTTGAACAGCCTTAGCACATTTATTGGAAAACCAAGGTTTATATAAAGGACGAGATTTTAAAGTGGAGTGTGGAATAAAGGATTCCATTCCTGCAAGAATAATTTCACTGACACGATCTGAGCAAACGTTGACATCAGAAGTTTTGAAACAGTAATCCGACCAAGGAAAAGAAGAAAAGAAGTCTCGCAGGTCATCGCATTTTGCATTCTTGTAATGCCAAACAACACGAGGTTTGGAATAGCCATGATATAAAGGTTCCATTGGAGAAGAGACAATCACCAAGTTGTGATCTGAAGTGCCTAAGGACCTCTCACTTTGACCGCGTACTTAGAAGGGTTGTTTGTGAGAAAAAGATCAAGTGTATTGGCTGTATGATTAGGATTGTCTGGTATTCTTGTAGGTAAATGAACAATCTGTGCAAGGCCATTAGTAATTGCAAAAGCCTCAGCATCTCGACCAGCTGGGTCGGTGTGACTATAAAATGGAAGCCAGCTGGAGTTGTGAACATTAAAATCACCAAGGAAAATTACCTCACTGTTAGGAAAGTTGGACTAGAGAAAGTCAAGTTGCAAAGAGAGGAAGTCAAAGAGCTCCAAGTGATTAGTGGAGTTGGGAGAACGGTACAGACAACAGATGAATTTGACACAATGATGTAGAGAGATTTTAAGCTAGAGAAGATCAAAGAGAGGAGATTCCAAATTTCCATGTCTCTGACAGGGAATATCAGAACGGAAATATGCACAAGTACCACCTTTGAGGTGAAAGGAATCATACAGCGATTAATTTGGGCATCTGAGATGAGCAGTAGTTGAATCAACCGATAACTGAGATTCTGTCAGAAAAAGTACATGGGATTTGGCAGATTGCAAGTGGAAATGGCCATCGTTGAGATTAGAATTGAGACCACGTATATTCGTGAAATGAATTAGGAAGTGCTTGGGAGGTTTAGATAGATCTTTTCGCAGATAAGCTTGCTCTAGTAGCTTGACAATTCATGGTATATTCAATAGTAAGAAAATTGGGTGGGATAGGGATATGCTGTATCAAGTATTAAAATTTTTGGATATGGCGTACACATGGTAAGAATATACCCAGATCCTTGACATAATGTGTCCTCCACAATGCTCCTGGCATTCACACTACTCGGACTCCCTCCAGTCACTATCTGGCAGAGTAGAGGTAGCAAAATTATACACTAGCTGATCCGGAAGCCTCCTACAGAGTTACCAATAGGTTCAGTCCGGTGTACTAACTAGCGGCCGGCCGGCGTACATTGTTTTAGTGCTGTACCCTTGAAATGTAAGGAATATTGGATCTCGCCACGATGTTCATCATAACCTCAAAAGTCATCAATCATACTGCATGAAGGAAGAGATAGGGAAGGGTTGATCGGAACTTAGCTGTAGAGACTAAACATGGGTTCCACCACTTCAAGCCTCCAATGAGCAAAGTGGTGGTATTGCACCAGTTGATGAGAGTCATCTACCACCTAGTACTGCCAGGTAACATAGAGGGGGCGGCATTCCTCCATGTGGTGTGGACGCCACATCTCGACCCCTGCTTACATTGGTTCACACCTGGGTGGTCACCCACCATTTGCTTATGCATGGATGTTATACCCAGGATTACTAACAGTCCCACTATCGTGAAGGTGCAAGCAGAGGATTTGGCTGCCACAGATCGTCCGGACTTCGCCGAAATTGGGTCCACTTGACTTGAGTTTCACCCGAATATCAGTTCCATCAGTGTTTTAGACTCCCAGGTAGCAAGTACAGCTTGTCTGGCATATCTGAGAGAATGTCTGTGACAACCTCAAGGACCAAATTACAAGACACTCTATAAGCAGTATGATGGGAAGAACATCCTTCTTCACATAAAGCAACAATAGCACTCTTTCTTCGTGGTGTCAACCGCACGTAACTCGCAATTCTGACACAAGAAAGGAATGACTGCAACTCTTGCAGAGCATGCTTATATAGCTGAAAGTAACAGCTGATGCAATATTACGTCATCGCCTACGCGTGTCAAGCTTATCTGATGCAATCTGTAAGAAATATTGCCATATACTTATATTATTCGGACTAAAAATTACAGTTTTAAGGGGTGATGCACTTCCTTTGAACACCAGTGTATATAGAAATAAGATGTTCATTGCGTTAGAGTACATTCAACCATAAGCTTATATTTTATACTAATTACATTTTATGGTTTCACCTAGCCAAGTCATTGAAATTTTAAAGTTGTCATTTTAATTAAATAAGAGCCTTAAATTCTTAAAGCAGAACTTTTGACTCACCTGCATATTGAGCAGAATTGCTTGTGGGAAATACAGCTGTCACATAAGAGCATTTCATGAGTGACCCTGGTCTGTTCCTCATTTGTCAATTTTTTTGCAATCTTTCTGTCATATTCATTCAAACAAATTGCCATCTGTGATGGTGTTGATTTGTTTGGCATTGGGGTATTTCCCTTTCTAATTTTCTCCTAAGATACTGATTGTTATATAAAAGGTCTTTTCACATAGATGATTCTTTACTTTTTATGTGTCTTATGATAATTATTATTGTCATTGCTTACTTATTTCATGGCCCCATGACTACCATGATTACTAATCTCCATTTTGGTCCAACCTGTTCCAGTGCTCTTAATATAGGCCTGTTTTCTCTAGTGTCTTTTTTAATATCACTTTTACCATCCTCCCATTCTGAGGTGGGCTTTCCTCAGATCTGATGCCCTTGAAACTTCGGTCATTTTCCTGTTGATATGTCTTTCAGCTCCTACAATATTTTTATCCATTAATTGATAATTACAAGTATGAGTGGTAATCAAAAGAGATCGAGCTCCTTGACATGGGCACATGTATGTGATGAGGGGACCTCTTAATGATGACGCTAGTCTTCCAGGTTGACATCGGTGACAGGGGTCTAGTGCCTACCTCCTAGGTTCCAGGCCAATATCATAGGAATCTGGCATGTAAATGTCATGGATATGTATATTTGTGATATCCATAAATAGCAACAAAACTTCATATACTCAAGTAGGTTTGAGGAAGATGTTCCATCAGAAAACAAACTCCATCAGAGTCCCTTTCAAAAAATAATGACAAAAATGAGCATGCTGCCACCACAGCAAAGAAGCTCAGATTACTGGATTCTTGATAATGTATTCTGTTGGCAAAAATACCACCCTTCTTTATCCAGAAGGGTTGGCAGGCTCCCTTAAATTGTCAAATGACTGTCTTCTGTGACATTCTTGTTAAAACAAAATGCAACAACCATTGAGAACAGTTCCTTCAAGGTGCTCTTATTTCAGGAATTTCAATTACAGCAACACCCCCCCCCCCCATAAGACACTTAATTCATCCTATGGCATGATATCTGAATGTTACCTTCTTGAAACGTCTGAAGAGGAAATGTTTTGAACTAAATTTGCAAGGAGCAACAGCTGGAAAACAAATTCCCATTCATAGGAATGGGAATCGAGTCCTCACTAGAAACCTCACCATTAGTTTAAGTTCACTAATGTGTCTGAATTAAATTAACCTGAGTACTGGCACTGCCTGGTACAGCCATATATATACCTAACCAACTAAGGTGCTTTAAGTTTCAGAAATACAGATGCTCACAAATAGCCTGTCATAGTGCCCTTGCATGCATTTTATATGGTACAAAAGGACCGTGAAATTACAGTTTGTTCATTCCCAGTGTGAACATGCATATATCAACTGCCGAGGAAACACTCTACATGGTCTCGAGCATGCCAGAGATGTAAGGAAGATAAGCAAATACAGAAATTTAAGACTGAGCTGAAAACATCTTACCAGGAGGGAAGGAAACCAGTGTAACTATAAATAGCAACAAACCTGCACATGCTCAGAAGGCTGCAGGGAGCTGTTCCATCAAAACAAAAACGGAAATGGCTACTCTACCCAGAGTTATTTACTTCCATTGCACACTATATATTTAGCCTGTGAAAACACATACAGAAAAACAGTCAGCTACCACTCCTCTATCAGTACCTCCTACTGCACACTCCCCCTACCACCACCAAAACCCAGTGGTAAAGAGAACCACAAAAAACTGAAGTAACAGGAAAAAAATGGATGTCAAGGTGAAAGAGGTATAGGACAATTCTGTTTTGGAACTCTTTATGGAGGAAGATATAGACATGGAACAGTGTCTACACCTCCCCAAAAAATAAAAATCAAAGGCTGAGATGAATAAGCTCCCTATACTTCAGATCCCATCCAGTGCAGTTCAGATAATAGCCAAATTCATACAGTGGATTTTCTGTGGATTCCAACAGAATGATGATGATATCGAGGCATTGCTCCATAGACACAAGTTTGCCTTTGCTTGTAGGAGACATATTTAAAGTCAAATGAGGATATTTTATGGAATATCAGCCTGATATTCAAAGGCAGAATGGGGGACAGACCTGCTCATGGTGGAGTCTCTATCCTGGTGGGCAGCCATAACACCTTTTCAAGTAATTCCTCTTACTACCACCACCATACAGGCAGTTGCCATTTATCTTTTCATAGGGTTTCTCTTAACAATGTGTTATGTATATTTGCTACCTGGGATTAACATTTCCCATTCAAATTTTGATAGTCTCATTCAGTAATTACCATCTCCATTTTTTCTATTAAGAGATCTCATTGGGTATAATATCCTCTGGGGGTAATGCAGACATTAATATGAGGGGCCATATAAAGTTCATATGATGCCTGCGCATTTTCTGCTATTAATCTTTCTATCTGCTTTCATTCCCTCTGCTCATGTGGGAGATCGAAAGTAATCCTATAGGAGTGACTGCTTCCCAGTGGTCTCTATCTTGACTCAGAGAAGACCATGTCAGGCATTAAAAATATTACAGTGGACGTTTGATAAGGCTAATAGGAACAGCTGGTACAGTTTGACATTAAAAATTTCAGCCAGTGATTCATTTATATACATTACAGAAATTATTGTCCATGCAGTAGCAATTGCAGTTCCCAAAACATCTACGCATTTCGTGCAATTTCAAAAATCTTGGTGAAACTCAGAGTGCACAGCAGCTAGAAAAGTGCAAAACAAAGCATGGGAGATATACTGACAATAACCCACCACAGAAAATTTGATATCCTTTAAATGTGCACATACCAAAATACAGTATATTTGTCATCAGAGCCAAAAGGAATCTTGGATCCCCTTATTGGGTATAATAACAAGTTGGATGGATGAAGGTACACTTCATCCATCCTAGTTTGCTACCTAAAAAGCTGTCAGATAAGATTCAGAAAATGAAGGGAAAATATCCACTACACCCTTCAGTGATTCTAGTGCACAGTGGATGTGCAACTGCAGATCCAAATGCAGCTGCAAATACATAAAGGAAAACATTTTAAGATATCTTCAATAAAGTCATTCTCTCCAGATTTCCTCACCCTAAAAGAGAACAGTGAGAAACGTATTAAACCTGTTAGTTTAAATTCTGTTCCGGAGAAATTAATGGAAGCACTGGTTAAAAAAGCACTACAGGATCATCTAGACACGACTGCAGTTATATGTGACCTGTTCAGACACAGCATGGGTTTGTTGAGGGGAAGTCTTGTCTGACCAATTTGATTGTATACTACAGTGAGGTCCCAAAGGAACTGGATGCAAAAAATAATTTTGTTATCGTATACTTGGATTTTAGGAAAACTTTTGATACTGTTGCACACAGAAAACTAATGTATAAGTTAGAGCAGTATGGCATTAAGGGCAAGTTGCTACAATGGATAAAAAAGGATGATTGAGTGGAAGAAGACAGAGAGTGGTAATCAATGGACACTGCTCTTCGTGGACTAATGGTATTAGTGGAGTCCCCCAGGGTTCAGTGTTGAGTCCATTGTTATTTTCTGTATTTATTAATGATATTGATGATATGATGATATATCAGGCTTAATGTCCAAGTTTGCAGATGATACAAAGATCAGCAGGGTTGTTAATGACACTAATGACAGTGCACTGCTGCAACAGGATCTAGAAAAGTTGAGCAGATGAGCTGAGAGGTGGCAACTGAAGTTTAACATTGACAAATGTAAAGTACTGCATATGGGAAGCAGTAACCCCAGAGTAATGTATCAACTGTGTGGTACTACACTGACAGTGGTAGAGAATGAAAAGGAACTGGGGGTAATTGTGCAGGCAGATATGAAGTTTTCTGAGCAGTACAAGACAGTCTGCAAGAGTAGCTCATGGTGTCTTGTCAATGATATACAGAAATTTTTGTAGCAGGGATAAGGAGGTGATCATGCCCTTGTATAAGGCAATGGTCAGGCCACACCTGGAGTGCTGTATAAGGTCTGAAGGCCTCATTTTAGGAAGATGTAGAGCTGCTGGAATGAGTACAGAGAAGGGCAGCAAGATTGGTGAATGGAACAAAGTGTTGCTCTTACAAAGAAAGACTTTTAAGTTCAGCAAATTGCACTGTCTGGAGATTACTTATACACCTGTGAGGTGATCTGATTGAGGTGTATAAGGCTTTGAATGGTTTGAGAAAGCTCAATGCTGATGGGATTCTTCCACTTGCCCAGATTAAGGGATATAAATTCAAATTGAGGAAAGACAGTTGTAGAACAATGTGCGGAAATTTGCCTTTAGCCATCAGGTGGTTGATTTCTGGAACGAACTTCCATCTGTCATTGTAGAAGTTGACAGCTTAAATAAATTCAAGTCAGAAGTAGACAACCATTTGGAGTTAATAGATGGGTGAAATCGGAAGTTGTTTTTTTTTTTTTCTTTTGGCTGATGCTATATAAGTTTGCTTGCATCATATGCCTCTACTAATGCAAAACTTCTCCAAGGCACTTAACACTTTTGCTGCCACCTAAATTTATGAAAATTCATTGAATGTGCTGTAATTTTTAGAATATTAAAAAAAAAAACATTCATACATAATGGCTGAAAATTAAAAGTTTGGAATTTATTGCTAAAATTTGTGCACTTACTTCTGTGCTGAGCTGTAAATCAGAACAAATCTTAATATTTTATAAAAAGTTTATTCACATAAATAAACTAACATCAACCCAATAAAAAAACAAAACTGTGTGCCTAGTCTATAAACAAATGCCAAGCATTACTGCAAAGCATTCAGTCAGTGTGCCTTTACATTTATTAATTAGTTGACTTAAGAATGATTGCTCATGTGCATTGTAACACTCCACTTGGGTGCATTTTGAATGCATTTGTGCATTTTGTTATTACACTTCTAGTGTCATTTTATGCATATATATATATATATGCATTGAGGCATTGAACCTGTTAAATCATACAGCAAGCAGGTAAAATTAAGAGTTTGGGTTTGATTGGTGCATTAGCAGCCAAGGCTGTAAATTAAGAGAAGCATTCTCTTGCACAGAACCATGCCGAGCCATTTTAGTACCTGAAGCAAAAATGAAAAATTGTGCCTTCCCTTAAAATATTAATAAATAAATTTAATTAAAAGAAATATGACTTATTTAAAATACGTTTCTGGTACACGTTTTAATAAAAATTAAAGGATGGCAAAAAATAAAATAAAAACTGTTTGAAGTGATTTTTATTCTCATAAGCAGTATTTATTATAAATATATAACAGATTTATAATAAATATAAATGCAACAAGGCATAATACTATAAGAGCTTAAAATTATCTATTAAATATTGGTGTAGATACACCATAGATAGCTCTTAAATGAAAACTACTTTCATAGTGTAAATGCATCGTTTTAGAGTTGTATCTCATATTGTCATCATCCTTCACAACGAGTTACCATGTATTTCACTGCCTCGAATAAGGAACGCTTCTCTAATAGAGAAGACAGTTCTCGGTTTCAAGGCTAGTTGGCCATTCATCAGTGGGTGGGCCAGTACCATGACAACCGAATTGGGAAGTTAATCCCACGATATGTCATAATTGCAATACCAGGGTAAATTGTCAATGCCAGTGGAAGTTGTAGTGAAGAAAAATACTAACTCAGTACAGTGTCAGTGCATTTGTATTTGCTGCTGGGTTCTGAACTTTCACTGCTGCAAGAAATCAGACCCTACCCATGATTTTTGCCTCACTACATTGAAAAAAGCATAACTTTCATCATTGGAGGGATACATGATGAAAGCTTTGTCAATCAATTCAGACCTGCAGAGACCACAAGATTCATAGATAATTTTTCTCATTGTGGTCTGCTTATTAACAGGAAAGCCTAATGACAAAACATTGTGTGCATAGCGGTGGGATGTAAATCACTTTCACATGGCTCTTTCCATTGATGATGAACTTAAATAGTGTTTGTTGCTACTGATATGTCTTTTAGAATTTCCTTGAAAGATATTGAGAGTATAGTAGGATCTGAAAAAAAAAATTTATATGTGAAATAATGTAAACTTAGTAGACATGTAAACATGTTGCATTTAGGTATCTCTTAGTTTATTATTCTCAAATTAAATTGAATTTAAACAGAATTCATGCTTCAGACTACAGCAGCAAAGAAAAAGGCTCAAAATAGTGGGGGTGCAGTGGATCGGGGGGTAGAACTGGGGAGAGGGCAGTTCTAAAAATTGCAGTCTTACAAAATGTGCTTCTTGTTCAATGTTTGCAGAGACCAGGAACAAGACAAGATATAGCCAAAGGGGATACCTTCGTAGTGTTAGGAAATTAAGGAAATCGGCATTCTGATACACATTTATGAGTCTGAAGAATAGGGTTGATGCCTTCAAAGGAACTAAACTGGTGGGCCCATCAAGCTCTCAGCTGGCCACTGAAATACCAGGCTCTGTTGTCTTGCATCAGAAAACAAAGAGCAATGTTGTTGACTCTAATGTCAGGTAAAAAGGAAATATGTTGTGCAAACAGAATAGGTGGAATAAGACCGGAGTATATCCAAGTGCAAAAGTTGACTTAGAGAAGATATCTTATAAGAACACAAAAGATGATATTTTTGTACATGGCACTAATGATATTAAGAATAAGAGATCTGAGGACTTGCTTCACAAGTACATAGAAATGTAGACGAAAATTTGTGAGTCAGGATTAAAATGGAAAGAGTCTAATTCAGCCCAGACATGATGGGAGGTGACCACGGACTGGAGATGTGCAAATGTGACCCCAGTTCACAAAGGAGGATCAAAGGGCGACACGAGTAATTACACACCTTTTAGTTTAACTTCTGTTCCAGAGAAATTAATGGAGGCACTGGTTAAAGAAGCACTGCAGGATCATCTAAATGAGACTGCAGTTATAGTTCAGACACAACATGGGTTTGTTAAGGGGAAATCTTGTCTGACCAATTTGATTGGATACTGTGATGTTGTCACAAAGGAACTGGATGCAAAGAATAATTTTGATATCATATACTTTTATTTTAGGAAAGCTTTTGATACTGTTGCACATGGAAGACTACTGTACAAGTTAGAGCAGTATGGCATTAAGGGCAAGTTGCTGCTATGGATAAAGGGATGGTTGAGTGGGAGGAGACAGAGAGTGGCAATCAATGGACACTGCTCTTTGTGAACTAATGTTATTAGTGGGGACCCCTGAGAGTCTCCACTGGGCCCATTGTTGTTTTCTGTA
The DNA here is from genome assembly GCF_048544385.1 of Mastigoproctus giganteus. NCBI lineage: Eukaryota > Metazoa > Arthropoda > Arachnida > Uropygi > Thelyphonidae > Mastigoproctus > Mastigoproctus giganteus. The sequence continues at coordinate 59,973,964 of NC_143586.1, forward strand.
TTTATCAATGATATTTATGAAAGTATATGAGACTTAATGCCCAAGTTTGCAGACAATACAAAGGTGGGTATGTTGTTAATGACAGCATTTGGAAAAGTTGAGCAGATGGGCCGAGAGGTAGCAACTGAAGTTTAACATTGACAAATGCAAAGTGCTGCATATGGGTAGCAGTTACCCCAGAGTAACATACCAACTGTGCAGTACTACACTCAGGGTAGTGGAGAATGAAAAAGACTTGGGGGTATTTGTGCAGTCAGGTATGAAGTGTTCTGAGCTGTGTAGACAGGCTGCAAGAGTAGCTCATGGGATCTTGTCAATAATATATAGGAATTTTGCTAGCAGAGATAAGGAGATGATTATCCCCTTGTACAAGGCAATGGTCAGGCCACACCTTGAGTATTGCATACAGGTCTGGAGGCCTTATTTTAGGAAAGATGTAGAAGTGCTAGAACAAGTACAGAGAAGTGCAATGAGATTACTGTTACTAAGAAAGGTTAAGTCCTGCAAAGTGCAGTGTCTAGAGACTTGGCGCCTGCAAGGTTATGCGATTGAGGTGTGTAAGGCCTTGAATAAATTTGAGCAAGCTCAACGCTGATAGATGCAGTGTTATGTGGATCAAAACTTCTACCTTGTGGGGGGAATATAGACTAATCAAAAGCATTTAAAAAGTTTGTGGCATGGATATGAAAGCATAGTGGTCAAATATTAAAAATTTCTGTACTCAATATATAACATTTCAAATAGTAACCACCGTGTTTCAGTAAATTTTTATTATTTTTTTTTAATTTCAGGTTCTGAAGTTAAAGATTTGTGGATGAGGAAAGATGGACAAAATTGGTCACCATACACTTTTTCAGTATTTGGGGAAAATGGATAAAACCAAAGACAATTTCTGAGGATATAGTTACAACATTGCAGGGGAATGCCCCTGACTGTTCCATGGTTAAGAAGTGGGCAGCAGAATTTAAACAAGGTATGAAGGGCCTGGAAGATGACCCATGCTGTGGAGGACCTGCAACATCCATCACTCCAGAACTTTTTTGACAGTATGCATGATCTGGTTATGATTGATCAACAAGTGACAGTGATTCATTGCCAGAGCCTTGTGCATCTTATCTGAACCTGTGTATCACCTAATAATAGAGGTTCTCACTGTGAAAAAGGTGCCAGTGTGATCGTTCCCAAAGTTGTTGACAGCCGATTAAACTGATTAACACTCAGTGTTATCAAGGCAAGTGAACAAGTGCATCATTTTCAAGCAGATCCAGCAAATTTCAGCATATTGCAAATATGTGTTAGTCACTTTCAGGCCAGAGATAGGAGTAATCAAAACAGTAGAAACACAGCTCTTCTCCCCATCTAAAGAAAGCCAGTTTGATTCCTTTTGCTAGCAAGGTGATGGCATTGTTTTCTTGGGAAGCTAGTGGATTACCTTTAGAAAGGCTAGTCATAGGAACATATTACATATTAATTGATTTTTTTGAGAGGCATTTGCATGAAATCTTCAAAGACAAATGCCAAATAAAACTTAGCAAAGTAGCCTTGTTCCACAAGGAGAGTGCACCTGTTCACAAAGCTGTCATTGTCGTGGCTGCTCTGCATGAGTATTCATAGCTCTAGCACTATCGGAATTTCACCTATTTCCTAATTTAAAAAAAATTCCTGGACAACATCCATTTTACCACCGGCAATGACATCACTACTGTAGTGGATATGTTCCTGGAAGACCAAGAAAAAAAGTTTAGGCTTCGTGGCATTGATAGCAAAACCTTGTTAACTCCAAAGGGGACAATGTTGAAAAGTAACACGTTACCAGACTCCTCAAATAAACCCGTCATACTCAGGCCACAAACTGCCCCTTGCAAATTAACAGTAGCTGCAGGCAGAGGTGAAAGTGATTCTTGTACTGCTTCTTTTGGAATATGCAGCAGCCAGGGAAGCAATGTGTCGAGGATTGCAAGGCCTGCTGGGAGTCCATCAAACAAGCGAATACTGCACTTGGGCTGTAGTAGCAGCATGTGATGCAAAAAAGCAAGTGTATGAACTTATGCAGCATCGGCCAAAAAAAAAAGTGTGTGTCTACAGAAATGACAGCCAGCACAGGAGGTTTCTTAAGAATCATAAAACCTAAGGCACTGCATCCAATTGACATGAGTGGAAAGTGTAATGGTGAGTCAGTTTGGCGTATAGCACTTGGAAAACAGAAAGACATTAGGACTTTCAGCCCTAATTATTAGCATTAGTAGAGGCATATGATTACAAAAAAACAAGCTTATACAGCATTAGCCAAAAAAAAAAATCAATTTCACCCATCAGTTCACTCCAATAGTTTATCTAGTTCTTCTGAGAATTTATTTAAGCTATCAACTCCCACAACAACAAATGGAAGTTTGTTCCAGCAATCAACCACTCGCTGGCTAAAGGCAAACTTCTACACATCTCTTCTGCAACCATCCTTCCTCAACTTGAATTTATGCCTCTCATGAGCATAAACTGAGCAAGAGGAAGAATCATGTAAGCATTGAACTTACAAGAACCATTCAAAGCCTTAAACACCTCAGTTAGATCACCTTGCAGTTGCCTAGTCTCTAGATGTTGCAATTTGCAGAACTTCAGCCTTTGTAAGAGCAACCCTTTGTTCCCCTCACGAATCTCATTGCCCTTCTCTGCACTTGTTCCAGCAGCTCTACATCCTTCCTAAAATGAGGACTACAGACCTTGTTTTAGGAAGGATATAGAGCTGCCTAAAATGAGGACTACAGACTCCCATGAGCTATTTTTACAGCCCCACTGCTCAGAGAATTCTTTGACTACACAATTACTCCAAGTATTTTTCATTTTCCACTAACCTGATTAAAAGTACCACATTGTTGATACGTTACTATAGGGTTATTGCTACCATGTGCAGTTCTTTTCATTTGTCAATGTTAATCTTCAGTTGCCATTTCTTACACCATCTACCTAGCTTTTCTGAAACTGTTGCAGTAGCATACTGTCATTAACCACCCTGCCAACCTTTGTATCATCTGCAGACTTGGACATTATGCCTGATATACCTTCTCATTATAATTGATAAAATATAGAAAACAACAATGGGCCCAGCACAGCCCCGGGGATTCCACTAATAACATTAGTCCATGAAGAGCAGTGTCCATTGGTTACCACTCTGTCTTCTCCGACTCAACCATTAATTTACCTATAGCACCAGCTCCACTCCGTACAGCAGTCTTTTATGTGCAACAGTATCAAAAGCTTTCCCTAAATCCAAGTATATGATATCAAAATTTTTTTTTTTATTTGATTAGTTTCAACTTTATAATAGTATCCAATCATTGGATACTATTATAAAGACAAGATTTCTACTTAACAAACGCACATGTCTAAAGAATAACTGCAGTCTTGTCTAGATGATCCTCCATTATTTTCTTTAACCTGTGATTCCATTATTTTCCTTGGAACAAAAGTTAAATTAACAGGTCTGTAATTATTCATGTCAACCTTACATCCCCCTTTGCGAATTAGGTGTACATTCGTGCATCTCCAGTCCACGAGACTGGACTTCAAGAATGCTCATAATTCTGGCTAAGGGATTCCCCCCTCCTCTGCCTCCTTTAATATTATTGGATAAACTAATCTCATCTGCTTCCCTAAAGAATTCTTCATGTGTGAATATGGATGCAAAAAAAAGTTAGCAAAAGCTTAACAAATGATTAAATGGATGCAAAATGATTATTCAGTTTGTCAGCAAACTGAGTAAGATAACAGTCGAACCATCAATATCAAATGGACCCATTTGATTTTACCCCTTCTAGAGTTTACATAAATGAAGTCTTTTTTGTAAACTCTAGAAGGAAGGGATTAAATCAAAAACTTCATTTATGTAAACTCTAGAGTTTACATAAATGAAGCCTGTTGTTTTTCTTTGCATCCTTTGCCAAGGATTTCTCATAATCAGCCTTCGCTTGCTTTAACCTCCTTTATGACTTGATTACAGACTAGCTTATAACTACCATAGCCTTGATAATTTATATGCATCCCATGCATTTTTGTTCTCTGCCACGAGTCTCGTTAGTTCATCTGAGATCCTTTTGCATCTAAACCTTGAACAAATATCCTACTTAGTATGCAAAGCCCAATAGCTTCTGACATTAATTCCTTGAATGGTTCCCATTCAGGATTTGCTCTTGGTATTATCATCATATGGTACCACTATAGAATTTAAACACTGTATGAGACCACTCTAGTCACCTTTACAAAAGCAAAACCCCTTCCCTTTACTGTTGATGGCGGTTACATCTTTAAGTGAATCACACATCAAAATACTGAGATCACTTCCTCCTAGTGTTCTTTTATCTGCAGACTTTTAATGCATGAAGAATTACTGCTGATCATCAGGTCAAGAGTATTGCTCTCTCTCTCTCTCTCTCTCTCTCTCTCTCTCACTCATTGCAACCCACAAATTTCAGTCAGTATCTGGAAAGTTAAAATCCACTCTTATATATGACATTCTGATTTACTGGCCCACTCTATTTCTCTGTACAGTTGTTCGTTGTACTAAGCAGAGTTATTAGGCCTATAACGCACTCCTACTATCATTCTTACTTTTCCAGTACTTATGTCCCACCAAATTGACTCAACATTGCACTGGCTACTCGTGTCAACTGGGTTCACTGATTTATATTTTGTGTTTCTTAACTAAGAACTATATAATATCGGTGTTTAGATACACCATAGACACTCTTAAAAAAAACTACAAAGTAGTTGTTGTGGGCATCATTTGCTCTTTCTCATATTGTGCTCTGCCTTCACGATGAGTTGCCATGATACTGCACTACCTCAAATAAGTAACGCTTCACTAATAGAGAAGACTATTGTTACTTATTCTCAGTGAGTACCACCACCCAGACATGTTTCAAGGCTATTGGCCTATCATCAGTGGGTGGGCAGGTACCCTAGTATTGCAGACATGACGACCCAGTTGTGAAGTTAATCGCACAATATGAGAGATGCCAAAAGGTGTATAAGATAATATTTAAAGCGTTACTTATTTGAGGTAGTGCAGTATCATGGCAACTCGTCGTGAAGGCAGAGCACAATATGAGAAAGAGCAAATGATGCCCACAACAACTACTTTGTAGTTTTTTTTAAGAGTGTCTATGGTGTATCTAAACACCGATATTATATAGATATTAAACTCTTAAAGTATTATGCCAAGTGCATTTAATTATTTTAAATATTAACTAAGAACATAACCCCTCCCATCCTGTCTGACCTTTCTGTACACATTTTGTGTTACTCATTTCAACTCAAAGATCCATGCTTTTGTCAACATCGAATGTGCCAAGAACAGTCTCTAATCTGGCTCTCCAGGTTATTGCAGGCACCTTGCCCCTTGATGTTCATATATACTTTGGAATGATAAGTTGTCTTAAGAAAGGAATTTCTACCTCCTGCTTTAACTTAACCTCAGATCCAGTGAACACTCTAAATAATGAAAGAACAAGCATTTGGAGGCTATTTGGCAAAGAGAATGGGATCAAACAGAACACTGTGGCTACCAAGGCTTTTATTCCTGAAGTGACTTTTGCCGACAATGTCAACATCTTATATTTTTATAGGACGTGGGTCCTTGAGATCCAAACTATTGGAAAAAAACTTGAAAAATGACCCCTGGTGCATGTGCGACGAATCTGAAACTTGGACACGTGCTGCTGCATTGCCCCCAGTACTCTGTAGAGAGGCTAACTTTGAAGCACAAAGTTCTTGACCCGGAGAATGACAATGTTATCCTTCTTGTGGATAGCTTAGAAAATTTTGCTGCTTTCCATGAGTTCACAGCTCAAGTCTTTGTTAAAAGGTTTTCACTGAGATCAACCTTGTTGGTTTAATGACAGCTTTATATTGTTTAGAACAAATTAAAAAATTGCAACTATTTTAAATTTGAATTGTTTTCTATGTTCCGTGACTTGCATCTTACAACTTAAAAATTTAAAACTTTTTCGTCCAGAATTTCAATTCTCTTACTACAGATTCAATTTGTTACACTCAGCTTGGAGTTAAATACGCACAATAATTCTCCCAGTGCCCGTATTGGTCTTCTTTACTTGGAAGACATCATTCTGGACTTCCTTCAAAGGAAAGTTTCCTTGGATATTTTCTGTTCTGTCGTTTTCAGAAGAGCCTAAAGAACCATTGTCATAGTATTTGGAGCTGAGATTAGAAAAGGCGAAGTGATCTTGTTCAAGAGATGGATGATGAAACTTGGTACTAGCTTGTGTTAGCATTAGCATTAGCATTAGTAGAGGCATTTGATGCAAGAAAGCAAGCTTATGCAGCATCAGCCAAAAAAAAAAAAAAAAAACCCACTTCCACTTCACCCCTCTGTTCGTTCAAACTACCTGTCCAGCTGAGCCTTAAACTTATTTAGGCTATCAACCTCCACCACAAGGGATGGAAGTCTGTTCCACCAACCAACCACCCGCTGGCTAAAGGCAAATTTCCGCACGTCTATCCTACATCTGTCTTTCCTCAATTTGAATTTATGCCCTCTCAGGTGATTTTTCTGAGCTGGAGGAAGAATCCCATCAGCATTGAGCATGCTTAAACCATTCAAGGCTTTATACACCTCTATCAGATCACCTCGCTGGTGCCTAGTCTCCAGACACTGTAATTTGCAAAACTTAAGCCTTTCTTCGTAAGAGCACCCCTTTGTTCCATTCACTAATCTTGTTGCCCTTCTCTGTACTCGTTCCAGCAGCTCTACATCCTTCTTGAAATGAGGCCTCCAGACCTGTATACAGTACTCTAGGTGTGGCCTGACCATTGCCTTATACAATGGAATAATCACCTCCTTATCCCTGTTGGAAAAATTCCTGTATATCATTGACAATACTCCATGAGCTACTCTTGCACCCGTCTGCACTGCTCAGAGAACTTCATATCTGCCTGCACAACCACCCCCAAGTCCCTTTCATTCTCTACCACTATCAGTGTAGTACCACAGAGTTGATACGTTGCTCTGGGGTTGCTGTTTCCCATGTGTAGTACTTTACATTTGTCAATGTTAAACTTCATTTGCCACCTCTCAGCCCATCTGCTCAACCTTTCCAGATCCTGTTGCAGCAGCATAGTGTCAGTAGTGTCCTTGACAACCCTGCCAACCTTTGTATCGTCTGCAAACTTGGACATTAAGCTTGATATACCATCATCAATATCATTTATAAATACAGAAAACAATAATGGACCCAACACTGAGCCCTGAGGGACTCCACTAATAACATTAGTCCACGATGAGCAGTGTCCATTGATTACCACTCTCTGTCTTCTCCCCCTCAACCACCCCTTTATCCATAGCAGCAATTTGCCTCCAATGTCACACTGCTCCAATTTGTGTAGCAGTCTTCCATGTGCAACAGTATCAAAAGCCTTTCTAAGATCCAAGTATATAATATCAAAGTTATTCCCTGCATCCAGTTCTTTTGTGACTGCATCATAGTATCCAATCAAGTTGGTCAGGCAAGACTTCCCCTTAACAAAACCATGCTGTGTCTGAGCTATAACTGAAGTCTTGTCTAAATGATCCTGCAGTGCTTCTTTAACCAGTGCCTCCATTAATTTTCCTGGAACAGAAGTTAAGCTCACAGGTCTATAATTACTTGTGTCAGCCTTTGATCCTCCTTTGTGAATTGGGGTCACATTTGCACATTTCCAGTCTATGGGTACCTCCCCAGAGTTCAAGGAAGCTCTCATAATTATGGCTAAGGGTTTGCTTACTTCCTTTGCTGCCTCCTTTAATATAACTGGATAGATCCCATCCACCCCGGGTGCCTTTCTTGTGTTTATCTTCAACAGTTTCTCCTCCACTTTACTCCCAGTTATTTCAAGATTCTGTAGCTTACTGCTAGAGTTGAATACACCTCTGGCATTCCCCTTGCTGAATAACTCCTTATGTGTGAATGTCGATGCAAAATATTCATTTAGTTTGTTAGCTACCTGAGCAGAGTCATCAACAGTTGACCCATCAATATCAAGTGGACCAATCTGATTCATCCCCTTCCTTCTAGAGTTTACATAAGTAAAGAACTCTTTGCTGTTTTTCTTTGCATCCCTTGCCAAGGATTTCTTGTAATCTGCCTTCGCCTGCCTAACCTCCTTTGTAACTTGGTTGCATATCAACTTGTATCTATCATAGGCTTCTGTGTCATGTGTTAATTTGTAAGTATCCCATGCATTTTTCTTCTCTGCATATGCCTCATTAGTTCATCTGACATCCATTTTGGCCTAAACCTTGAACAATATTTCTTAGTTGGTATGTAAAGCCTAGTAGCTTCCAAGATAAGTTCTTTGAATGCTTCCCATTTTGAATTTGCTGTTGGTAACATCATCAGTTGGTCCCACTGTATAGAATTTAAATACTGTCTCAGTCCATCGTAGTCGCCTTTACGGAAGCAATAACCCTTCCCTTTACCCCTAATGGTAGTTACCTCTTTGAGTAAATTTCACTTCAGCACACTGTGGTCACTGCCACCACTTCAGCACACTGTGATCACTGCCATCTGCACATTTATCTGCAGATTCTTAATGCATGAAGAATCACACAAACATTGCTGATAATCAAATCAAGAGTATTACTCCCTCTAGTTGCCTCCCGAACATGCTGATGTAGAAAACAATCATCCAATAAATCCACAAAAGCCCTTCTAGTTCGTGAGTAACCAGCCCCCAAATTCCAGTCAATATCTGGGAAATTAAAATCTCCCATTATAAGACTCTCTGATTTACTGGCCCACTCTATTTCCCTGTACAGTTCCTTATTATACTCATCAGAGTCATTAGGCCTATAGCACACTCCTACTCTCAATTTTGATCTCCCAATGCTTATGTCACACCAAACTGACTCAACGCTGCACTGTCCAGCGATGTCGACTGGATTCACTTGGTTTTTATGTGTTTCTTAACTAATAGCATAACCCCTCCCCCCTTCCTATCCTGTTTATCCTTTCTGTAGATGTTGTACTCCCCAAATTGCAGTTCTGCATCCCTTATATCTGTGTGACACCACGTCTCTGATATCCCAACAATATCTGCCTTTGATGTTTTGAGCAATACCTGAAATTCATCAAATTTATTTACTAAACTCCTAGCATTGGTGTACACACAAGTATACCTGCACCTGTTTCTATTCTTAGCTACCCTAACACAACCCATGTGTTTACTTGTACCGCAATGGCTCCCAGCAGTCTCTGAAATAATATGCATCATGTTTTTCAGGCTTCTGCTCATTCTAATAGAAGCAGTGCAAGAATCTCAAACGAATCTCATCCAATAAATCCACAAAAGTCAGACTTTTGTGGATTTATTGGATGATTGTTTTCTGCAGCAGCATGTTCGAGAGGCAACCAGAGAAAGTAACACTCTTGATCTGGTTATCAGCAGTGAACATTCGTGTATTAAGAATTTGCAGAAAAAGGAACCACTAGGTGGCAGTGATCACAGTGTGCTGAAGTGGGATTTACTCAAAGAGGTAACTACCATCAGGGGTAAAGGAAAGGGTTTTTGCTTCCGTAAAGGGGAGTACAGTGGTCTCAGACAGTTTTTAAATTCTGTACAGTGGGATCAACTGACGATGTTACAAACAGTAAATTCTAAGTGGGAAGCATTCAAGGAATTAATCGTGGAAGCTACTAGACTTTATATACCGATTAAGAAATATCGTTCAAGGTTTAGGCCTAAATGGTTATCAAATGAACTAATGAGACTCGTGACAGAGAAGAAAAATGCATGGGATGCATATAAATTATCAGGTGACGCAGAAGCCTGTGGCAGATATAAGCTAGTCTGTAATCAGGTCACAAAGGAGGTTCGGCTGGCGAAGGCGGATTACGAGAAATCTTTGGCAAAAGATGCTAAGAAAAACAGCAAGCATTTCTTTACTAATATAAACTCTAAAAGGAAGGGGATGAATATGATTGGTCCACTTGACATCGATGGTTCGACTGTTGATGATCCTGCTCAGATAGCAAACAAACTGAATGAGTATTTTGCATCTACATTCACACGTGAGGAATTATTACAGTTTGAAAATGGAAGAAGGTTATCAAATTGTAGCAGTGTGCTTAATGATTTTGTAATAACTGAGAGCAAAGTGGAGGAGAAATTGTTGAAGTTTAAACATAAGAAAGGCACCTGGGGTGGATGGGATCTATCCAGTTATTTTAAAGGAGGCGGCAAAGCAACTAAGCAAACCCTTAGCCATAATTATGAGAGCATCCTTGGAATCAGGGGAGGTTCCCACGGACTGGAGATGTGCAAATGTGTCCCCAATTCACAAAGGTGGATCGAAGGGTGACACGAGTAATTACAGACCAGTTAGTTTAACTTCTGTTCCGGGTAAAATAATGGAGTCACTGGTTAAAGATGCATTGCAGGATCATCTAGACAAGACTGCAGCAATAATTCAAACACAGCATGGGTTTGTTATGGGAAAGTCTTGTCTGACAAATTTGATTGGTTATTATGATGTGGTCACAAAGGAACTGGATGCAAAAAATAATTTTGATATCATATACTTGGATTTCAGGAAAGCTTTTGACACTGTTGCGCATGGAAGACTACTGTACAAATTGGAGCAGAATGGTATTAAGGGTAAGTTGCTACAGTGGGTGCTGCTCTTCGTGGACTAATGTTATTAGTGGAGTCCCACAGGGTTCGGTGTTGGGTCCACTGTTGTTTTGTGTATTTATCAATGATATTGATGAAGGTATATCAGGCTTAATGTCGAAGTTTGCAGATGACACAAAGGTTGGCAGGGTTGTTAATGACAGTAATGGCAGTGTGCTACTGCAACAGGATCTAGATAATTTGGGCAGATGGGCTAAGAAGTGGCAACTGAAGTTCAACCTTGACAAATGCAAAGTACTGCATATGGGGAGAAGTAACCCCAGAGAAACGTACCAACTGTGTGGTACTACACTTAAGGTGGTAGAAAATGAAAAAGACCTGGGAGTAATTGTGCAGTCAGATATGAAGTTTTCTGAGCAGTGCAGACAGGCTGCTAGGGCGGGTCATGGGGTTTTGTCAATGATATATAGGAATTTTGCTAGCAGGGAAAAGGAGGTGATTGTCCCTCTGTATAAGGCAATGGTCAGGCCACGCCTTGAGTACTGCGTACAGGTGTGGAGGCCTCATTTTAGGAAGGATGTAGATTTGCTTGAGCGTGTATAGAGAAGAGCAACACGATTGGTGAGGGGAATGAAGGGATTCTCTTACCAAGAGAAGCTTAAGTTCTGCAAATTGCAGTGGCTGGAGACTAGGCACCTGCACAGTGATCTGATTGAGGTCTATAAGGCCTTGAATGGGTTGAGCACGCTGAATTCTGATGGGATCCTTCCACTTGTTCAGATTACGAACCTACGGGGACATAAGTTCAAATTAAGAAAGGACAGATGTAGAATAGATGTGCGGAAATTTGCCTTTAGCCAGCGGTTGGTTAATTGCTGGAACAAACTTCCATCTGTCGTTGTGGAAGTTGATAGGTTAAATAAATTTAAGGAGGAACTGGACAGGTATTTGGAGGGAATGGTGTTTTTTTTTTTTTTTTTTTTTTTTTTTTTTGGCTGATGCTGCATAAGCTCCTACACTTGCTTTCTTGCATCATGTGCCACTACTACTACTACTATCTCTTTCACCTCTGCCAGTGGCTACTGTCAATCTATTGGTCTTTCTGTTGGTCTATTGGTCTTTCTATTGGTGTTTATTGCTGTGTTGTCCTCATTGCATTACTGAAGTTCAGTATAATATAATTTCCTTGTTCTTGATCTATACTAAGTTTAGCCATTAGATCAAGCAAATTAAATCTAAACTAATCTAAATATAAATTGTAAACTATACTACAGGGCAAGAGCCAGTTGTAAGGTAAATTAACTTTACTCAACCATCTGGTCCACTTTTTTTTTTTTTTTTTTCGCGGGCTCCCAGGTCTGGGCAACCTGGCAGCGGGATTGCAGGCACCCACCGGTATTGCACAACCTCCGGTGGGTGGTGCGGGATTTGTGCTTCTCGCACAACAGTTTAACAATAGACCCAGGCCCGGCTCCTAGTGACATCGACGGGCCCCAGGTAGCAGCTGCCCAGGGGTTGGCTGCTCCCTGGTGGCTAAGAGGCCTGACACACAAACAATCCTTGAAATACTGACTTATTTACTGTCCTATTTTAAATCAACTAAATTATTAAATTACACTCAATGAAATTAAATAAATTTAACTATATTAAATACATATACATATTATTTATTATATATATATATATATTTTTTTTTTTTTTCTCTCTCTCTCTCTCTCTGTTTCAAATTTCATTCTTCGCCTCTTTCACATCATGCCCATTTAGCAGTATTACTTTTTAAAATGAGTTCTAGGTGGAGATGTGCATATGCCTAGGGACCACCCCGATACAGTACACATGTGTACACATTGTGTTAGCTGATGTCTGAAACCCTGGGGTCTGCCAATCAACAAATATACATATTGTGTCTGCGCGGGTAGCACAGTATTATCATCGCGCGCGGGGGGGGGGGGGAGACCTGGATTCGAATCCCGTCGATGATGTGAGGAACTTTAGTGGGCTTTTTTCACTCTGTGACTGAGTCGGTCTCAGGTGTATATAGCAAGAATTTTTCGTCCAGTAAACAGGCAGATCAACCAGAGAACACATGGAATTTACAGAAAATAAATATATGGGTAGATGTAATTTACAGGAGACCCTAATATCATAATTTGCTTTTTGTACATACTGTGTAGCATGGATTCTAATACAAGATCAGCATCGTGGTTTGATAGAATTACAAACGATTGTGGTCGTCAACTAGATGAATTCTTGGTTTGTATATTGCTTACAAAATCTAGCAAATCCATACAGTACTTTCTTCACTGTTAATTGAGTATCAAATATTGAATTGACAATCTGTAACGTAAAGGCAGCTGGTGTCATGGACGATTGCCGATTAAGAGCAGATTTGGGTCTCCTCTGATCATCAGCCCATTGTAATTTCTGTTAGGGACAAAATTAGCTCCATCTCAGGAACAGTTACGACGATTTGCTATCAAAAATGCAAAGTGGAATAGGCTTGAACATATTCGTCTCCGTTTTGGGAAACGGCGTTGGGACATTCAGTCAGATGTCGGGAGAGAATGCAGTAGACTTACTTTGGTGCTCTCTCTCTTTGAGGCTTCCAGCACATCTATGAAGCAAAAGAACTAATAGGATTCTGGTTAAATGGTGGTTTAGTGAGTTAAGCCAACTTCGGAAGAAAGTTGATAAATCGCGGAAAATGTACCGAAGGAGTCAGCGCAACAATGGGGAGGATAAGTTAATGCCCTTAAAGTGGAGGATCGGAGTACATACATGTATGATAGCTAAATCAAAATTAACCACCTAGAGAACGGTTAGAACAGTGGACAATGAGAACCCATGGGGATTGTATATGTGCTATGTAGTGGCAAGACATATAATGCAGATACGGCATACTCTATCAGAGGTGTTGATTAGGAAAGTACAAGTTGGAGAGAAAGTCTACGATTTTGGATTGTTTTGTTATTTGGTTTTTAGGAGCATTAGCAACTAATGCCATATTGCTCCTGGGATATGCAGTGGTCATTCCCTGACCTTTCCGCATCCTCCGTATTTGGTGGTCACGGGCTCGAACCCCGGTCTAATCAAGAAGCATGTGCAACGCACTGCTGCTCCTGCCTATGGAGGCGCCTTTGGATTGTGATTGGAGACACTATCTCTGAGCAAGATGATGAAAAGGCTTAATCATTCTTGCTCTGGGGTACGCAAGGATCCCTTTAGCCTGATTGAACTCTGTGATGCGGTACAGTGTATAAGGAAAAATAAATACCCAGGGATGGACCTCATTGAAGGAGAGGTCATTAAATGGGTTCAACGACTGATACCAGGGATCCTTGAAGTCTATATGCCTGTTGGATGGGGTCTTTCCATTACCATGGAGTAATACCTAATTAAAGATGATATTGAAGTGACCATTTAGGCAAAAGAATGATCCACGGTCTTATTATTAGCCATATGGTGCAAGGAAGCCTAAGGCTTATGCTGCACCAGCCAAAATTCTGAATTACCCTGAGAGAAAAGAAGTAGAAAGGAATCACCAAGAAAGAGAAGAATGAAGATATCCAGCTAATGACCCTGGGTGTGACAAGCCCATACCAGATATGAGCCCCTACCAATGTATTGCCCCCCTCCCTGGAATAGGAAAGGTGTTTGAAAGAATGCTGGTGAGACATTACTGATTATACTGAAAAAAAAAACTTACACTGGTCTGGCAGACAATATGGGTTAACTCCAGGTCGTGGAACAAGATTCGCTTCGGACTGTGGGACTATATATTAGGCTTAAACAGTATGTCCTCGGAATCCATTGACTTTGAGGGCTTTTGATTCCATTCAATTGAGCAGTGTTCTTACGATGTTGCAACTTGCAGGCTGTTCCACTAAGAGCTTGAGGTTGGTAAATGATTACTTCACGCACTGTACAGTGGCTGTTAAGTCATCGGTTCTATTGTACGAGAGGACCAGGGGATGCCCACATGGATCGGTTTTTGGACCACTAATGTAGAATCTAGTTTTGGAGGATGCTGCGTATACAGATGTGGTGGCATATTCTGATGATCATGTGCTGCTTATTGCAACTAGATATCATGGATGCAACTAGAAACCAAGTCATAATAGATTTTGCTTGAACTTAATAACTGGTGTAGGTTACATAAACTGAATGTATCAGGAACCAAAAGGAAAATGGTTTTTAAGGGTCATTTTTTGGCTAGAAGACCCACAGTTGTGAGAATGAATGGGTCCACCCTAAAATCGGCAAGGCAATTAAAATATCTTTACTGCCTTTGTTCATGTTACAATGTTTGTCAAAAATTAGACTGCTATAATGATGTTCTACTTTGTTTCCTAAGCATTAGGTTCGACTGATCTTTGACTTTCAACTCACATGTTACATATTCAGTAAAGGTAAGGATTTTCTCATTGGGATTATTGCTCGAATCACTGGAATTGGCTGGGGAATAAAAGGTAAGGTGCTGAACTTGTTATATGAATGTGTATTTATCCCCTTGGTAATGTATGATACAAATTTGGTCTGAGCCTGTAAGTGGAAAAGTTATTTACTAGAAAGTTCGGTTCCATTCAACGAATAATGCTCCTTAGAATATGCAATGCATGCAGAACTGTCTACCCCAGCATTGCAGGTTGTGACTGGAAAATTGCCTATCAATCTGCATTTGGTGTATTGTGCGTTGGCTTACTTCGTCCACTGTGGAATTCCCTGTTCTTTTCTGAATATGAGGTGGACATCTTGGCAGATCCCAGGAAGGAAAAGGCAAGAATCTCGGAAGCTCTGGTAAAAGTCAGGAGCTTTGGAGTGTGTGATAAAGGGCGGATTACACAAAAGTTTTTTCCCAGATTTAAGAAATGCAGCGTCTATAAAGTTCACGTGGCTTGCACCAAACTAACAAACTATGTTCTTATTGACTCCTTGTGGTTCAATCAATGCAAAGTGGCATGATTTAGGAATTGCTGAAAGATCTAGTTGCTATTGTGGCAAAAGAGAATCATGGGAACATATTATGTATGTACAACTGGGGAGTACAGCATGAATTGAATTGGCATCTTGTGTGAGTAATCTCAATCTTATGGCAGAAGGCTGCGAGACGGTTCTAGTGGGTAAACAGAACTTGGCTTTCCAAGCCTTTGCAACTGCAGTATTTCTTAGGCGGATGAGGTCTGCATCTGGAAGCCTTGGGTTGGTAATGTATGGTGTAGTGCCGAATTACCACAATCTTTCTGAAATGCTTTGCTTTGGTAGAGACATGAGTACTATATCCACTACAACTCCAGCTCCTTGTGCTGGCATTTCTGTTCTCTGCAGCTTCTTGCTAACTTTCCAACAGACTGAACAGATGTAGTTCTTTGCGATGAAGTTTGGACTTTGAAATTTAATTATATGTATATTTATTTTTTAAGTAATTTTTTTTGTACATATTGTACTCCCCATATTCAACTTCTCCATCACTTATATGTCTGATACGACTTCTCTGATATCACAAAAAGCCCACATGTAATGTCCTCACCAGTATTTCAAATTTATTTACTATGCTACTATAATTGGTATACATGAACTTGTTCTTGCTGACCTCATGGGTAGCACAGTTGGTAGAATTGCCTTCCCAGCCTTACTGGATGTAAAAGGCCCGAGTTCGAACCCAATCGCTGACGTTAGGTATTTTTGGGCATCCTTAACAACGCCGCTGAGTTAGTCGGTCTCAAATGAAGATAGAATGGTTTTTCTCCCGTAAACTCGGGTTTTTCATCCAGCAAACAAATCGACCACAGAACACATGCAATTTACAGAAGATATACACAGAGCAATATAGCCTTAGCTGCTCACACTATTAAACGCCAATAACAAGAACTTGTTCTTGCGCCCTTGTGGGAAGCACTGTAGGATAGCCATCCTCCCCACACTGGGTGGAAAAGCGATCAGTTCCAAGGGCCAGCGATGAGGCAATGATTTTTTCTGGGCCTTTTTCCCAATGTGGCTCAGTTACTTTGTCTCTGGAGAGAGAGTGGCATGGTTTTTTTACCGGAAGCTCGGGCTTTTCGTCTAGAAAACCAGAAAATCCACCACAGAATATGCAATTTACAGACAGTAGATAAGGAACAATACGACCTTACATGCTGATGCTGTTAAATCCTTATTACAACAACAAGCTATTCTTACTATTAGTTACCCTAACACAGCCCATGTATTTATTTCTTCCATGATTACTCCCAGCAGTACCTCAAATCCACGGTACCTTGCTTCAGGCTGCCGTTTGTTCCAGTAGAAGCAGGGCAAGAATCACTTTCACTTCTGAATGCAGCTATTGTTAATCTATTAGCAGTAGCAAATTATGCAAGAAAGCAAGCTTATAGAGCGTCCAAAAAAATCAAAAGACACCTGTTTCATCTGTGAAACTGGAGGTGTCTTGTGATTAATGAATCCTCCAGTAGTTTATCTAATTTTTCGTTTAATTTATTTAAGCTATCAACTTCCAAAACAACAGATGTCAGTTTGCTCCACCTATCAACCACCCACTGGCTTTAGACAATGTTTCGCACATACACCTATTGTTCAGGTGTCATTCTTCAGTTTGAATTTGTGTTCCCTCAGGTGTGTAGTCTGAGCTAGATTCGAAGTTAAACTAACTGGTCTGTAATTACTCGTATCATCCTTAGATTCCCCTTTGGGAAATGAGGATACATTTGCACATCTCGACTTTGTAGGACGTACCCTGAGTCCAAGGATTCTCTCATAATTAAGGCTAAACGTTTGCTTACTTCCTTTACCGCGTTCTTTAATATAACTAGATACACCAATGAGCCAAAACATTATGACCACCGAGTTGTTATTTATGCAAATTGAAGCAAGTGCAGCAGCAGAATTACGGGGTATGTTGGCACACGGTATAAAAAACACCTGATACTGAGCTCCGTTAATCAGTGTTACTCTTGTTCTTCAGATGGGAAAGGCAGCGGGCTTAAGCAAGTTTGACAAAGGCCAAATTGTAATGGCAAGACGACGCGATCAGAGCTTATCTGAAAAGGCATGGCTGGTGGGATGCTCACGTCCGCCGTGGTTAGTACCTCCTGAAAGTGGTCCGAGCAAGGAAACCCATGAACTACCGGCGAGGCGTCGAACGACCGCAGCTTATCGATGCTCGAGGTGAGCGAAGGCTCTCGCGTATGGTACGTGGCAACAGAAGAGCGACTGTGGTGCAACTCGCCGGTAATTGGAATACTAGTGATAGGAGTAATATGTCACAACACACAGTATATCGAACCCTGCTGAAAAGGGGCTGCGTAGCCGCAGGCCGCTCTGAGTGCCCAGCCAACAACGGTTTGCTGGCGACACCACCCACAGTGCCCAAACGAGCATCAGAACTGGACCTTGAGTGATTGGAAGAAGGTCTTCTGGTCCAATGAATCACGTTTCCTGTTGCACCATGTGGATGACCGTGAACGTGTGCGCCGTGTACCTGGGGACGTAATGGTGCCTGGAAGCACCGTGGGATGAAAACAAGATGGTGGCAGTGGTGCCATGCTTTGGGTGATGTTCTGCTGGGATACCCTGGGTACGTCATGCATGTGCTGGGCACTCTGACATCTACTACCTACCTGGGGGAAACCCAGAAAGCTCATAGGGAACCAGCTCTACCGCTCTAAGGGCATTTCAGCACCTGGATGTTTCCCTCCCCCCCAAAAGTGATAGAGGTGGATAGCCCATATCTTCAAACGCACACCAGTAACGACAAAATACACCCACGAACTTGTAGTGGGCATTATTTGCTAGTATTCTAAAAACCCCAATCAATCCTATCAATAGTTTCTCGCTCATTCGAACATTCTCGCTAATCCGATTTGTAATGGAATGGAGGGGAAAATGTAAAAAAATCAAGGGTTCCCAGCAATCAAAACAAACTGAAGAAATTCAGATCTTAAGAGACCAACTGAATGACCTGTAAGACACCCGGTACGCGGCCCTCTCGACCAAACAAAAGAACTGGAACCACCGATAGTTGACATGTTGGAACGGGAAACCCATTCTCAGACTGAGGAGAGGGAGCCACAAGAGATAAACACAACACAAAAGGAACAGCAAGACCTGCCACTGGATCCTACACTACCACAGGGCACTGTATATGAGAAGTCTCTCTTCCTCAAAACAGCCCTTGAAAATATTTTCAAATAACACCCGAACAGAATTTCTACTGGACTCAGAGCCCAGATAGTAACTATATTTAACAAAATGGAGACCATTCTCGTGGATACCTATTTAGAGAGTGAAAGAGCCACTACATAGCTCAAGCATATATGGAATGTGGGGCAAACCAAATGCCACAGTGTGCGCCCACATATGCCCAAGCGCTGAGGACCAAAACACGGACCTCCAACGATGAAAATGCAGACTGTACCCAAACGAAAGACACTACTGCCAACTCCGCACTTGGTCATCCTCCGACCAACCTCCACAGAAGTACATGCCACCAGCGAAGCCGTAAAAAACAGTCATAACGAAACTAGCAGAGGACCTCAAAACGACCAAAATTAAATCTGTCCGGAAAACACGCAATACAGGCGTAATAATTGAAACCCTAACGCAGGAAGATTCCCAAAAAAATAATCGCAAACCCAAGAATGCAAACCCTTCTGAAAGCTTCGCCCCCCCAAAAAAGAGGACCCAGCATAATTATATATAACACAAAAATGACCTGACACCAACCACGCTATGCGATGAGTTATATGCAAGAAATCTCCAGCAGGAACACCCAGATGCAGACCCAACAACACTAATAATCCCAAGATACCAAACTAAATCCCGAACAGGCAGTACAACCAACTAGGTTGTAGAGCTGTCGCCAGCCGCCTGGAGGACCATCAATCAACACAACAGGGTTTTTATAAACTGGAGCAGCCATCGCTACAACGAGCACGTGGCTGTCCCCAAGTGTTTCCGGTGTGGCCATTTTGGACACACCACTCACACATGTGCCCAAACTCAGCCAACATGCGGGCCCTGTGCTGAGATAGGCCATGAATTCAAGGCATGCCCCAAGAAAGAAGTTCCACCAACATGCGCAAATTGTAAAGTGCAAAAAATTCAAGCTGATCACTCAAACAGGTAACAACAAGTACCCGGTACACATCAAAGCAAAGGGAGCATACCAACTACTGCTTGATTATGGAAGTACACCCTAAACAGTTTAACAAAAGTAAGGTAAAATTCGCCCAACTAAACACAGAAATATCTAAGGGTTGTTGCACAACTAGTGAAGAAAGCAAAAGAAGAAAACATCGATATCGTGCTTATACAAGAGCCATATACTCACAGCAGTGCGGTCAGGGAATACCCCCGAAGTACAAGATAGTTCAGACTAATGGCGAAATCCCATGGGCAGCCATCCTGATAAGAAACCCTGATTACACAGTAACTAAGCTTTCAAACTACTATCTCCCCTGGGCTGCATGGGCCCACATAATTACGGCGTTAGGAGAATTTTATGCAGTCTCACTCTACAGTCGGCCTGGAGCTGACATCCAAATGCAAGAATCGTCATAGGCACTGATGTTAACTGCCGTTCATCGGCATGGTATAGTGAAACCCCGGAACGACGCGGTGCGGGGAACGGACAGCACCTTGAGGAGTATCTTGCAAATAGCTCCTACTCAATACTAAACCAGCCAAACAATCTTCTGACATTCTCTAGTACGATGGGGGAGACCACGATAGACATTACTCTGGCCACCAGATCTATCACAGACCACATCACCCATTGGACTGCCACTGAAAACTGGTCTACATCCGACCACAGAACAATTACGTTCCAGCCTAATCGATGAATACTCAGAAACACAATACCTAGACAAATGGAGCAGAGGTATGCTATTGAAAAGGCCGATTGGCCCGTATTCCAGGAAACCTTACCGATGACTGCACATACACTCAAAATGGAAGAATCAAGCCCAGACCAACACCAAGCTGAACTGGTGAAGCTCATCACAGAGGCTACAGACAAATCCATAAAAAAGGAAGAAACTGGCTTCGGGAGCAGTATCCTGGTGGAGTCCGGAGCTGCAACTACTAAGACAGCAAATACATGAAGGAAAAATTTCCAACGCACCAGATGTAGCCGGCCAGCTACAGAAGTCGAAGCGCTACGAGAGCAATATCGTACAAAAAGGAATCGATACACAGCCAAAATTCTAGAAAGAAGAAAACGCACGTGGGAGCATCTAGTCTCCACTGCAGGAAATAACCCCTGAGGAGTGGTCTATCGGGTGACCCCTAACAAACTCCCAAGAGGAGAAGTCATCCCCGCAACCAAGAAACCGCAAGGAGAATATACAAAGATATGGCAAGAATCAATTAACAACATCTTAGATGCATGTTTCCAGAACATCTGAATCCATCCACCCTGGAGCAAACACAGCTTTGCCAACAAAATATCTCCTACACAACAACACAGGAAGAGGAACCCTCCACCAGGATTGAGCTGGAGATTGCGGCTGCCAAGCTGAGGAACAAGAAGTCCCCAGGGTAAGATCTCTTAGAACCAGAGATTAATAAGAAGACAGTCGAGACCATTCAGGAGGAAATATTAAAACTATACAACAAATGCCTAAAAGAAGGCAACTTCTTTTGGGGGTTGCAACGCTCTTACTAATCCTAAAAAATCCATCAAAGTGGCAGGACCTCCCGGGGTCCTACCGATCATAGCACTCCCGACAGTACTCAGCAAACTGCGAGAACACCTGCTAAGAAATAGGATAGGAAACCACTATTCAAATACAGGTCTAAAGTCCTCGAATCAGTTCGGCTTCCGGAAAGGACACTGATGCAAACCATTGTCAATGCTGCCACAACAACAGATCGGAAATGCTTCCTCGTCATTGCAATCGACTTCGCCGGTGCGTTTGACATCCTCTGGTGGCCAAGCGTCCTCGGCAAGCTCCGGAGGGCGAAACTTCCAATCAACCCATTTAAGTGCATAAGTACGTGTCTATCCAACAGATCTGTCCAAGTCACTACTCCATACTGCACAGTAACAAGATCAATTTACACAGGAAGCCCACAAGGCTCCGTTCTGGGCCCATTTCTTTGGAACGTGGTCCTGGACGGATTTCTAAATCTCAATCTCGGAAGTGTCACATCCCAAGCCTACGCAGACGACCTCATTCTGATGCTGGCCGAGGACAGCAGAGCAAATTTGGAAAATTCAGCAAACTGGGCGCTTGCCACCCTACCACAATGGGCTGATATAAACAACCTCGATCCTACTCCGGGAGACCCTGCACATCAAATCAAAGTACAGTAAAGGGGACCACTATCAAGCTCAACAGAAATGAAGCACCTCTGTGTCATTCTAGACAGAAATTTATCCTTCACCCCCCCCCCCCCCATATAAACTACCTCCGGAACATAATTAGAAATTTCTCCACTCTCTCTCTTTG
Organism: Mastigoproctus giganteus; assembly: GCF_048544385.1. Lineage (NCBI taxonomy): Eukaryota > Metazoa > Arthropoda > Arachnida > Uropygi > Thelyphonidae > Mastigoproctus > Mastigoproctus giganteus. Next base: position 59,996,031 of record NC_143586.1, read on the forward strand.
CAAGAATCACCCGTAATGACTGGGATCTGAGGAAAAAGACTCTTGCCCTCTTCAACAAAACTGTCTTTCTGCCCCTGTATGCATCGGGAGTCTGTATAAAAAAAGCGACAACTGCAACAAACAGAAGAAAGCTTGAACCTGTACAGAGATACATCCGGCTCATGATCTCCCGAGCCTGCAACACAGTCAGCACTCGTGCACTTCAGGTCCTTATGGGAGCCCTTCCCTTGGACCTCGAGATAGTTTCCTGTGGCCTCCTCTACAACCTTTCAATAGGCAAAACTGCTACCTCTCAAGATTTCACACTAGACTTAACCAATGACCGTAAAACAGAGAAGAGGAGATTCACCACTTATATCTTCAACAAATCTGGCAAACACGCTGGGAGAATTCATCAAAAGGACAAATTACACGGAAATTCGTGCCAATAATACAAGGCGTCTACCCGGAATATCCCCACTGGTTCTCCCCAGGACTGCTGGTTACGTACCAGCTTACTGGTCATGGCGCCATCAGACATAAACTATAAAACTTTGGACTCAGTGACATTCCCTTATGCTATTGTGGAATGATAGAAACATGGGAGCATCTTATGGAACACTGTCATTTGTATGACGACCTATGATGCTGTCTTATCACTGAAATCCAATATGTATTACAGAACCAAGAGGATCGTATACTGGAGGAGGAGGAGGGTAATTACAGGGCAGTAACAAAATATGCACAGGACCTCTTTGACAGAAGACGAACCTTCCCTGTGCCACAATTCCAGCAACCACAACCAACGTAAACCATAGCTAACTCTCTCAACGAAACCAGCAAAAATCACCGAAAACCACCAAAGATCACCGGAATCTACCAAACCAACTGTGAATAACCTGGCCATGTAAACCACTATAAAATTTCCATGGATGGACACTCAGCCAACTGAACCAAACTACTTAGGACAGGACCACATCACATTAAAGATAAACATTGATTGGGCTGGACCAGACCCTGGATGTGAAAACCACAGGCAAGACCCATGGACATGACCCAAGGAACTGACCAAAAGCAGACATATTGCTACTACGTGACAGTCACGGACTGGACCAAACACCGAATAACAAGTATATTGTCACCGAGCCTTATTGGCGATCTGTGCCAATTCGTTTGTCTGGCCCACTTTAGCCTCCCTGTTTGGCTGGGAGGCTGAGAGGCCTCCTGTCCCCTCCTCGCCACCCTCCTTTTTCTCTCTCTCTCTCTGGGGGGACATGGGCATGCCCCACTGACATCTGATTGGGGTCGTCTTCACTATTGACCCCATCTTTCTGTCTTTCTCCCCAGCCTTCAGTCTCCCTCCCCTATCTTCATGCTAGCATACACCCCACACGTCAAAATCTAACTTTGTCCAAATTACTTTTCGCTCACATTTTAGAGTTCAAGATCTCTTCCCACGCAATCGATCATTAAATAATCACTATATGTATATATAGATTTATTTTTATTTATTTATTATAACCACCGACTTGACCTGACTATGCAGAGTGTCTCAAAAATATTGGTACAAACCTTTAGGGGAGATAGGTAACATCTAAAGGAATGCAAATCGCATAGGAACCCATAACTGGAAATGTCACGGGAAAGTAGTAGCAGAGGCACAAGAAGCAGCAATGACACAAGACAGTAATTAGTGGTAAACATTTATTTGACATAATATTAACAATGGAGTACGAGATGGATGCATTTCATGATGTTACAACAGATGCTCGAAGGTTCCACCATGAGACACGATGCATATAGTGTGCATAGTGTGCATAGCGTTGGGGGAAAGGCGCCTCCGGTGGTTTCCCACATCTGCGCCATATATATTCTGTGGAGACAATCAGTATCACTGTGAAAGCCAGAAAAATTTTTTGTGTTGAATGTGCTGTTGGGTGTCCTGGCTTTTGGCCGCAGGGCCCCTGATGAGACCCCACGTTGCCCGCACACACCACTAGGAGGTAGCCAGGCTGCCCATAATTCTCTGGCTAGTCTCCTCCAGGTCACCTGAGCTTCCTGGAAAGAGACCAAGTAAAAAAAATAAATAAATAAAATAAAATAAAATAAATAAAATAATAGGGTTCAGGGAGTACAGGATGTACTGGAGAGGGTAAAGGAAAGGAGGTATAGACAGAGCGACGGAGGATGTAAGGGAAGGCATCCTCCACAGGTTGGGTGGAAATTCTCTCACCTAAGCGGAAGTGGAAGAAGAGGCCCCTCGAGAGTGTGGGAAGACAATCACGTATCAAGAGAGACACGGATGAAACAATTCAAGCGACCTGAGTGTCAAGTCCAGTAGTTAGAAGTGGTCACAATCTAGGTGAAGATGTTCAGTATATGAGAAAAGGGTGTTGATCAATATGCATCAGTTCCAGGATGTTGTACCAGTGATCTTCTTCTGGTGAAGAGATCATGGGCGAAGGCAGAGAAAGCGTGGTACTGGTCTTCCTCATTGATCAGAAAATGTTCATTTCCTCGAGGCAAGGCATGTATTTTTGATATGAGCAATGTTCGCAGGTCCTCGTAGGGCGGGCAAACATAGAATAGGTGATCCCAGTCTTCGTTTTCACCACAAAGACAGCGAGGGTCATCCACGATGTTCATAGAGGCAAGTTTGCGATTTATGGATCCATGGCCTGTAATCAGGAAAGTGGTATATAACCCTGGGCTGTACCATGCTGGAGCTTTAGGGGAGATCTGGGCTATTTCAGCTAAGACTTTTTTAGTGATGGAACCTTTTGGGGGTGGTATTCCATCTGTTTTGCCAGGCGTTAAGAAGGGAGACTGCAAGGCGCTTTTTTTTCTTCTTTGATGGTGTTTGCTGGGTTTGTAGTGAAATAAAGTGTAAAGTGTAAAGTGTGTTTAGGGTCAAGCGGCACCAGGGGTTCCCCCCATCTCCGCGTAGGTTACATTGTATGTGAACCAGTTTACTGGAAAAGCCAGAGATTTAAAAGTGTATGGACTTTGTATATGTGTGATGCCTTGTACCGTTGTTCATCTGGTCATTTAGCCGCCAGACCTCTACTGAGGCCCGACGTTGCCCCACTTTCGCCCCGTGGAGGCAGACCAGGTATCCACTTGAATATAGTTCACTCTGGCAGGTCCTGCCACCTAATTTCCTGAGATTTCAGTGGCTAGGACCTTAAAAAAAAAAAAATAATAAAAAATAAAAAAATAAATAAATAAATAAATAATAATAAAATAAAAAAAAAATAATAATAAATAAAAATAAAAAAAATAAATAAAATAAAAAAAAATAATAAAATAAAATAAAATAAAAATAAATAAATAAAAATGTGATCACGTTGAGGAGGAAGTGCTAGGAGGTCAAAAGAAATGTTGGGCTAAATTGATTTTCACTTGTGGAAATTAGATTGTGTGGGGCGTTCACTAGCGTGCAGGTAGAGTGGGGAGGGAGACTGAAGACTGGGGGGGGAGATAGAAGTATGGAGCCGATAGGGAAGACAACTCCAGTTTACAGTGGGGCATGCCCATGCCCCACCAGAAGGAAAAGAAGGGGTGGCGAGAAGGGGAGGTGACAGCAGGGCTGTCCCCTCATCCCCCGCCAGGGAAGGGTAGAAAGTAGGCCAGGCAAGAGAGCTGGCCTATTTGCCAACAGGGCATACATGTGGGGTGGCTTCAGTCGGGCGCCAAGGCGTCAGGGCTGCCCCATTTGGTATTCCCAGGAGTGGAGTGAAGATATCTCTGTCCAGGTTTTCAGTCCAGGTCTGTATGACATTTGTTCAGATCATGCTTGGTCTTTTATTAAGTAGTTACTCGTGGGATCCAGGTCCATCCACTGGTGGATATTCAGTAGGATAGGCTTCAGTCACAGTCAGGGTGGACTCCCGAAGGTCCGATTGTAGTCAATGCGTTTGGTTAACAGTTCTCAAATGGAATCGGTGTCCTCCATCGGTCAGTATTTGGGAGAGTGCAGTTCAGGCACAGTCCAGTTTTATCTTGGTTCATCATTTGTTGTGATTGTTGTTGTATTTATCCTAGTTGTCCTAGATTTTCTGGCAAAGGAAGAGTCTGGCGTCTTACAAAGAGGCACTGAGCAAAGTTGGTTAGCGCATTGTAGGTTCCCTCATCCTCCAGTAGGTAGTGCTCCTGATTTTTGGGGTTGAACTGGACTCGTGTGATGAGGTGTCCACGCAGATCTTCGTACAGTTCACACTCGTGTAGCAGGTGGTCCCAGGTCTCGAGGGAACCACATGCGCAGGCTGGGTTATCTGTCAGTCCAAAGAGGTGTAGCTTGTGGCGGATAGCTCCATGTCCTGTGAGAAGGTAGGTGACGTGGAGACCAGGGCAGAGCCATGTCGGATATTTTGGGTACACCTTTTGCAAGTTCGGAAAGAACCTTCGCGTGATGTCTCCTTTGTCAGAAATCGTCCAGCGTTGTTGCCATATCGATGTCAAGTACGTTTGCAGCCTGTATTTCTCAACATTACAGTTATTAGCCGGGTCCGTAGTGTGGTCCTGGAAGGTTGTGACTTTGCCACGTCTGAGTTGCTGAAGCATGCCATTGCGAATCACCTCAAGATCAAGAGGGAGAGCGCCCGTGATCACTTGTAGTGCATGAGTAGAGACTGTCTTGCATGCTCGGGTGAGGGTCAATAGGATGGGTCTATGTATGATATCCAGTCGTCTGCGGTTTACCGCTGTTGAGGCTTTGTGGAACCAGACGCCGGAGGCGTATGCGATTGCCGGGATAATGGCTGCTTTATAAAGGATCGCAAGTGTGCGCCTTTTCAGGCCCCATTCGCAACGTGTGACTCTGGCAAGCATGCCAGCGTATTTTTTCATCTTAGCCTGTATATATTTTAGGTGTGGGGTGAAAGACCGATTACGGTCCAGGATAACTCCCAGGTACTTTAGTTCTGTGACTAGCTTAATTGTCCTATTGTTGATTCTTATTTGCGGCGGTCTAGTTGGGGTTAGGTAGCCCTTAAGTAAGATGGATTTAGTCTTGGTGGCCGAAATGGTGAGCCGATGCCTTTCCGTCCATTCTTGCAGTGTGGTTACTGCTGCATTCGCGAGAGTTTCTAGTTGGGCTCTTGAATCTGCAGTAAGGGCTAGGGATAGGTCGTCTGCATAGGCCAATGCCTGTACACCCCCTAAGTCGAGGGAGAGGAACTCGTCCAGTACATAGTTCCACAGGAGGGGGCCTAATACTGAGCCCTGGGGGCATCCTCGGTGTATCTGTCGATCTACCTTGCAGTAAGGGGCCTGTACCAGGATCCGTCTGTTTGTTAGGTAGCTTCTTATGCAACTGAATAGATTTGATAGCAGTTGGGCTGCCCTGAGTCTTGCGAGGACGCTCGGCCACCAGAGGGCGTCGAACGCCCCTGCAAAGTCAATAGAGATGAGGAGAAAGTATTTTTGTCGGCAGCTCTCCGCCATGTTAAGGATACATTCCAGTGCGTCGAGGGTTGAGTTTCCAGGTTTAAAGCCAAACTGTTTGTTTGCTGTTAAGCTAGCTGTGAGGTAGTGTGATTCAATCCTATGTCTGAGCAGCTGCTCCAACACTTTGCTGAGCACAGTCAGGAGTGCTATTGGCCGATAGGAGTCCGGCTTGTGCTGTGGTTTTGAAGGGTTTTTAAGGATCAATTTAATGTTTGCCACCTTCCAGTCCGTAGGGAACCAGCCTGAGTGGAGACAGTGGTTGTAAAGGTCCAGGAGCAGATTCGGGGTGTACTCAGCCACTTTCCTTACTATTTCCGGCTCGAGCATATCTAATCCTGGGGTTTTCCTGTTTCTTATCTTGTAGTGAAATGTTTCTTATGTTTGTAGTGAAATGCGTGACACCGATGCAGCATGGATTGGTGGACATGGTCGAACACACCTGGAGTTTCTTTGGCAGTAGCAGCAGTGCAGACGTCTCGCCACAAGATCCATTTCTGTCTCCACAGGCGATTCACACACGATAGATTTGAGGCCCCCACAGAAAGAAATCGAGGCTCGATAAATCAGGTGAGCATGGGGACCAGGCAACGGATCCACCACGGCCAATCCATCGACGCCCAAAACGCCTGTGCAAATGGTCACAAACTCACATTCCATGATGAGCAGGCGCCCCGTCATGTTGAAACCAAATGTTCCATCCCACATTTGCTGGAACATCGTCAAATAACCCTGGTAGAACTTATTCAAGAAAGATCCGATGTTTAGCGCAGATCAAGCGGGATGGTAACAGGTATGGGCCGACTAAGCAGTCACCGACCATACCTGCCAACACATTTATTGCGAAGCGATGTGCCGCATGGGGACGCACACCGTGTGGGTTGTGAGCCCACAAATGAGCATTGTGCTGATTAGTAAGCCTTCCCGAGTGAAATAAGCCTCATCCGTGAACAAAACATAGGCTGGAAAATTCAAGTCTTGAACACTTTCTTGGAGAAACCACTGCGCAAAAGCCACATGTGCAGGATGATTTTGGGGGCCCAGTAACTGAACCCTTTGGAGATGAAAGGGATGTAAGGAATCGTCGTGCCAGACACGCTGTACACTGCAACGAGACACGCCTAAGGCAGAGGCAATGGCACGTGTGCTGGTAGTAGGATTATTCTGGACGGCATTCAACACACTTTCTTCCATGGTGGGAGTTCACGTCGAATGTGGTCTGCTCGCACTACTCCTGTTATCTCTAAATGACCCATATTCGCACAAATTTTGATGCACACACGCAAACAAACGGTTTGTACATGTCTGTCTCGGAAGCGTTCCCCATAAATTCGTTGAGCAGCTCGTCCATTGCCCTCTGCTAATCCATAAACTAGGTGCATGTCTGTCAGCTCACAGTTCGTATGTAGATGCATTCTCTTCGTGCGGCGACTACTGCTTGAATGAGTAAACAAGAAATTTTCCCTCTCGCGAACTGATGAACAGCGCCGTCTACCGACTTACAGTGACGTTTCCGGTTATGGGTTTCTATGCGATTCACATTCCTTTAGATGTTACCTACCTCCCCTAAACGTTTGTACCAATATTTTTGAGACACCCTGTATATATATATATATATATATATATATATATATATTTATTTTTTTATTTTTTATTTTTATTTTTTTTATTTATTTTATTATTTTTTTTTTTTTTACTTTTTCACCTAACCACTGAAATCTCAGGAAATTAGGGGCTGCAGGACTTGCCAGAGTAAATACAAATTATTAGGTATCTGGTCTGCTTCCATGGGGCGAAGTGTGGGCAACGCGGGCCTCAGTAGAGGTCTGGCGGCTAAATGGCCAGAAGAACAGCGGTACATGACACCACACATTCTAAGATGCACACTTTTAAATCTCTGGCCTTTACAGCGAACTGTATCACACCACAATGTAAACTACGCGGAGATGGGGGAAATCCCTGGTACTGTCTGACCCTAAATACACTTTACCTGGGGGAAACCCCTGGTGCCGTTCGACCCTAAACATTAATGATACTGATGAAGGTATATCAGGCTTATTGTCTGAAGTTTGCAGATGATACTGAGGTTAGCAGGGTGATCAATGACAGTATGCCACTCCAACAAGATCTAGAAAAATCGGTATCATCTTTCTAAGGGCATGTCACAGACCTGCTAGGGATTCGAGCTGAATCCTACCAACAACCAAAAAATAGAGGAGAGGAGACTTGAAGCACACATGCAGCAGGTGTGGCAGGACCGCTGGACAAATTTAACCAAAGCAGGCAGAAATCACCAGGATATTCATCCCAGATATTAAAATAAATAAATAAATTTTATTGATTTATTTTAATATCTGGGATGAATTATTTTAATATTTTATTTTATTTATGTATAACCCCTGAGGCCGTTAGACAATGAACATGTTACACTTTACCTAAACATCCGTCTGCACGTGTAGCACAGTGGTATCGTCACTGTCCTGCCCCACACCAGGTGGAAAAGGCCCGGGTTCAAATCCCGTCAATGATGCGAGGTACTTTAATGGGTTTTTTTCACTCCATGGCTGAGTTAGTCGGTCTCAGGTGTAGATAGCAAGGTTTTCCCCCAGAATCTGGGGTTTTTCGTCCAGCAAAGCAGACAAATTGGCCATAGAATACACTCAATTAATGGACATAAGACAGCACGGCAGATGAATTTAATTATTCAGGTGGCCTAAAAATAATAGTTTGGTAATAATAGTTTGCAGTATAATTGCATATGGTGGCCTGAAAATAATAGATTTTACCTAACATCCCTGGTGGTCTAGGGAACTGGAAGCCCTGCTCAGAGAACTCATCCAAAAGAGACGAGCATTCCAAACACCCAGGCGTTTATGTCCGCCCGTAGAGGTGGAGGCCCTGAGGCAACAATACCGGAACACCAGGAATGCCTACACTGCAATGATCAGGCAGCCGAAAAAGCTGTCCTGGGAGCACCTGGTCTCCACAATGGAAAACTCAGACCACTGGGGCATAGTCTATAAAATCATAATGAACAAGCTGCCTAGAGGGGAGATGACGCCCATTATCAGGACGCTCCAAGGAAACATGGCTTAAAATTGTAATGAATCGGTTAACAACATCCTAAACACCATATTCAAAACCTTGAACAGCCAAAACTCCCCTGAGCAGGTGCAAATCGGCCTGCGGAATGACACATATCGCACCATCCTCATAGAGGCACCTTCATGTAGCTGGACCTAATGTCCACAGTTGGCAAACTAAGAAACAAGAAATCACCAGAAATGGATATGATAGAACCTGAAATAGTCAAAAAGGTGGCAGAGCTTGCCCAAATCTTCTCTTGGACCTATACAACCACTGTCTCCAAAGTAGCCGTTTTCCCACAGACTGGAAAACTGTCAACATGAAACTGATTCTGAAAAGCCCAACCAAGCCACAACACATGCCTGATTCATAGTGCCCAATCGCTCTTCTCTCTGTACTAAGCAGTCTTCGAGCAGCTCCTACATCAAAGGATAGAAACCTACTACAACTCAGCATAGCTTCCTGCACAGAACCAATTTGGATTTAGAAGAGACTGATCCACCACTGATGCACTTGAAAGCATCATCACCACAGCTGAAAACTGCCAAAGAAAATACCTCGTCATCTCAATCGATTTTGCGGAGGCGTTCGACACCCTCTGGTGGCCGAGCGTCCTTGCGCGACTCAGGCAATCAAACTCTCATGAACCTGTACAACTGCCAGCAGAGTTATCTCACCGAGAGAAGAGTGGTGATCCAGGCATGTTATTCTAGAGTTGAAGAACAGATCTACAGGGGATGCCTGCAGGGCTCCGTGCGTGGACCGCTCTTTTGGAACTATGTATTGGATGAATTCCTCTCCATGGAACTTAGGGGCTCCGGGCGTTGGCTTTTGCAGACGACCCAACCCTAATCTTGGAAGCTGACTCAAGGGCTTAGATGGAAACAACTGCAAATGGAGCCCTATCCGTCCTTCAGGAATGAACCAGAAAGCACCACTTGCAGATCTCTCCGACCAAGACTCAATCCATTCTCCTCAAAGGATACCTATCACCCACAAGACCTGCACAAATTAAAATTAACAACAAAACCATAAAACTGGTCATGGAACTAAAGCACCTGGGAATCATTCTAGACAGTAAACTCTCTTTCGTATCACATCTGAACTGCATCCAAACAAAGATGAAGAAATACACAGCAATGGTGGCAAGGATCGTCCGCCGGGCCTGGGCCCTAAAGACGAGTCTGCCGGGACTCTTCTCTTGTTAAACCAGACGCCTCAGGTGTTTGGCTTAACAAGGTGACAAAAAGCAGGAAATTCAATATTATTCACTGACCAGCTCTTCTTACCATGACGCGGGCATGTAACACTGTCTCCAACCACGCCCTTCAGGTGATCATGGAGTGCCTTGCCTCTTGACGTGCGTATCACCTCCACCTGGAGGTGATACACACAGGCATGCTGTACCAGCTTGGACGAGGAAAGAGCACGACATATAGGGACCACATCATGGACCCCACTGGAAATCGATCTGCAGAAAAGAACGACTGCAAAACTACCTCCAATCCGCATGGCAACAAAGTTGGATGGAGTATAGAAAAGGGGGAATAACTTGCAAGTTCATTCCAGACTTAAAAACAACGTATCCAAAATCGCCTTCGTGGTTCTCCCCGGGACTCTATTGCACTTACTAATTAACTGGATCTGTGGTGCCATACGCAGCAAGCTGAAAACACTGGGAATAGGCAACAATCCATTTTGTGCATGTAGTTCACAGGAGACCTGAGATCACCTGATGTATGATTACCGACTCTATGAGGACTTCCGGCGTATATTCATTGAGCTACAGTTTATTCCTAAAGACAGACTGGTATAACTTCCATGCATAAGTACATGATGGGTGACCACCCAGGTGTGAACCGACGTAAGCAGGGGTCGAGGTGTGGCGCCCACACCACATGTAGGAACGACACCCCTCTATGTTACCAGGCAGTGCTAGGTGGTAGATGACTCTCATCAACCGGAGCAATACCACCACTTTGCTTATTGGAGGCTTGAAGTGGTGCAACCCATGTTCAGTCTCTAGAGCTAAGTTCCGATCAACCCTTCCCTTTCTCTTCCATCATGCAGTATGATTGATGACTTTTGAGGTATAATGAACGTCGTGGCGAAGTCCAATTTTCCTTACATTTCGAGGGTACAGCTCTAAAACGGTGTTCCCAGGTCGGCGGCTAGGTAATACACCGGACCGAACTTATTGGTAACTCTCTAGGAGGCCTCCGGATTTTATACACTAGCTGATCCGGAAACCTCCTAGAGAGTTACCAATAGGTATGTTCGTTCCGTCCGACACGAACATACCTATTGTTAACTCTCTAGGAGGCTTCCGGATCAGCTAGTGTATAATCTAGCTACCTCTACTCTGCCAGATAGTGACTGAGGGAGATCGAGTAGTGTGTATGCGGGGAGCATTGTCGAGGCCACGTTATATCGAGGATATGGGTATATTCTTACCACATGTACGCCATATCCAAAAATTTCATTACTTCATACAGCATGTCCCATCCACTTTTTCTTACTATTGAATACACTATGAATTGTCAAACTAATAGAGCAAGCTTATCTGCGAAAAGATCTAAACCTCCCAAGCACTTCCTAATTCATTTCACAAATATACGTGGTCTCAATTCTAATCTCAACGATGTCCATTTCCACTTTCTGTCTGCCAAACCCCATGTACTTTTTCTGACAGAATCTCAGTTATCGGTTAATTCAACTACTGCTCATCTCAGATGCCGAAATTATTCGCTGTATGATTCCTTTCTCCTCAAAAGTAGTACTTGTGCACATGTCCGTTCTGATATTCCCTGTCAGAGACTTGGCGATTTGGAATCTCCTCTCTTTGATCTCCTCTGGCTTAAAATCTCTCTACCTCATTGTGTCAAATTCATCTGTTCTCTCTACCGTTCTCCCAACTCCACTAATCACTTGGAGCTCTTTGACTTCCTCTCTTTGCAACTTGACTTTCTCCAGTCCAACTTTCCTAACAGTGAGGTAATTTTCCTTGGTGATTTTAATGTTCACAACTCCAGCTGGCTTCCGTTTTCTAGTCACACCGACCCAGCTGGTCGTCATGCTGAGGCTTTTGCAATTACTAATGACTTAGCACAGATTGTTCATTTACCTACAAGAATACCGGACAATCCTAATCATACAGCCAACACGCTTGATCTTTTTCTCACAAACAACCCTTCTAAGTACACGGTCGAAGTGCGAGGTGCTTTAGGCACTTCAGATCACAACTTGGTTATTGTCTCTTCTCCAATGGAACCTTTATATCATGGTTATTCCCAATCTCGTGTTGTTTTGCATTACAAGAGTGCAAAATGGGATGACCTACGAGACTTCTTTTCTTCTTTTCCTTGGTCGGATTACTGTTTCAAAACTTCTGATGTCAACGTTTGCTCAGATCGTGTCACTGAAATTATTCTTGCAGGAATGGAATCTTTTATCCCACACTCCACTTTAAAATTTCGTCCTTTATTGGAAAACCTTGGTTTTCCAATAAATGTTCTTAGGCTGTTCAAGAGAAGAATGTGGCATATCCTAATTGGCTTGTTTCTAATTCTTCAGTTTCATTTTCTGCCTATACAAAAGCTCGCAACAATTGTAAAGCAGTTATTAATCAGTCCAAACTAGAGTTTGAACAGGCTAAGAGTAGAAAACTTGCTCCTTGCCCTAATGGTAGCCGAGGATTCTGGTCTCTTGCCAAATCTATTGCCCGCAACTTTTGCCCATCTCTGCTCCCACCTCTGTCCAAACGAGATTGTTCTGTTGTCACTTCAGGCAAGGATAATGCTGACCTGCTAACATCCCATTTTTCTTCCAGCTCATGTATTAATGATCTTGGTAAAACACCTCCCACCATTCTCAACACGCTCCATTCAATGCCTCCTGTGGTCTTCCGTCAAAAGGATATCAGAAGGATTTTGATGAATCTTGATGCTAAGAAAGCTCCAGGTCCTGATGGTATTTCTCCACTTGTTCTCAAAACCTGTGCTCCTGAACGTACTCCTATACTTGGCTGCCTTTTTTCACTTTCTTATTCCAAAGGTGTTTTTCCTTCTGCTTGGAAATTTGCTCATATCCAGCCAGTTCCTAAAAAAGGGTGACAAATTCCTCCCATCCAATTATCGTTCCATTGCAATTACTTCTACTCTTTCTAAAGTAATGGAGATCTCAATTAACCGCCAACTCTTAAACAACCTAGAAACCTTCCGTCTGATCAACGATCGCCAGTATGGATTCCGTCAGTGTCGATCCACTGGTGATATTCTGGCTTATGTTACCCATTTATGGACTAATTTAATGGAAAGGTTCGGTGAAACACAAGTAGTTGCTCTTCTAAACAAGCTTCCATCTTATGGTTTGCCAACGGTTTTTAGTAATTGGTTATCCAGTTTTCTCTCTGATTGCTCACTGAGGGTAATGGTAGATGGCTCTCTGTCTTCTAACTTCTCCACTAATGCCGGTGTCCCCCAAGGTTCAGTTCTTTCCCCCACTCTTTACCTGTTGTATATTAATGACCTTCTGCCATCGACTGGAAATCCTATCCATAGTTTTGCCGATGATAGCACATTGCATTCCACTTTCCATTTTGAGAAACCTTGTCCTTCTCAATCAGCTTGAACTCGAAAATCTACTACCAATTCCTTAAATGCCGATCTTCAAGTAATTCTCCAGTAGGGCAAAGACAACTTAGTTGATTTCAACCCTTCTAAAACTCAGTCTTGTCTTATAGCTCGCAAAAAGGATTCTTCTGCTCCTATGCTTATCTTTAGGGACACTCTGATTTCTAGGCAAAATGATATATCTCTTTTGGGGATTACCCTGACATCTAATCTCTCTCTCTCCTGGCACAAGCACATTACAAATACTGCTTCTTCTGCATCTAAAAAAGTTGGTTTTCTCTTTCGATCTCGGCGTTACTATTCTTCCAAACAGCTGCTCACTCTGTACAAATCGCAAATCCGTCCTGCCATGGAATATTGTTCCCACATCTGGGGTGGTGCCCCCAAAACCTCACTCAGGCTTCTTGATTCCATTCAGAAGAGGGCAGTTAGGTTAATTAATGATTCAACTCTAACAGAGTCTCTCCACTCGCTTTCTCATAGACGTACTGTTTCTGCTGCATGCCTCTTCTACAGATACTTCCATGGGCACTGTTCTTCTGAATTGGCTTCTTCAATTCCCGCCCTCTCTTTCAAAACAGTCCGAACACGTGCCGCCACCAGCCAACATCCATCTACTGTCCAACTTCAAACCCACAGAACCAACTTTTCATCTTCCTCAATTTATTCATTCAACTGCCGTGTTCTGGAACAATCTTCCTTCATACGTATTTCCTGAAAATTACAATCTACAGAAGTTCAAGTCCAATGTCAACAAATATCTTCTTTCGTCTTCTCAACCTCCAACCCAAGCACAGTACTAAGTACTATAGGTTCTAATACCTCTTGTGTTTGGGGTTCACATAAAAAAAAAAAAAAAAAAAAAAAAAAGCGAGCACCACATCCTAGAGCGTGACTTTAACCTACAAAGCATTCTCCAAATATGCCCAAAGTCTCTTCATAAGAACCCTGCCACAACCACTAAAAACCAACGTTGGAAAACTCTATCCAATGGCTCCAGCATGGTTCACGCCGGGGCTCCACGCGACCTTCCTGCTAACAGGACATGGTGCTTTTAAGGCTAAACTTACAGCCCTGGGCATTACAGATGACCCTACTTGCTGCTGTGAAGAGCTGGAGAGCTGGCACCACCTCATGCATGAATGCCAGCTTTATGATTACCTCTGCTGCCAACTCATCACTCGGATCACTTTTTTGCCCAGAGATAGAGAAGAACACCTCCTGGATGGGAGACAGGAATATATTGCCTTCTCAAAGTTCGCTGAAGCCCTGTACAGATGAAGACGGGACCTGAATGCACATTAGCCACATAATGGCTAGAAGCCAAAATGTGCATAACACCAAAGATGGACTACTAAGCAACCATGAAGATAGACAAAAAATCTGAATGAAGGACGAATAGCAGCTGTTCTGGCGGCCTGAGCCAAGCACTAGCCTGGCTCTCCTTTAATACTCCTTCCTGGCAGGAGGACGAGATGACCAGTCGCCTCGCCCCCTGCTACCCCACCTTTCCTTCTGGTGAGGCATGGGCATGCCTCACTGACCACCTGGGGAAATCTCTTCTGTGTCCCCCAACCTTCTTCCTCCCCTCCCCTACTCTATCTATACACAACGCGAGCGCCCTACACACTAAATTTAATCTAGCAAAAAAATAATCTTCACCCAGTGTCGGCCTAATTATCCTACGCAATGCCCTACTCCTGCCATATGAATGCATGCACACGTGCTGTATGCAAACATCCAAAGTAATTACGATTGCATGGATGCGTATATATTATGTATCACTGTTGTGTATATGTGCATATATGTGTATGTGTACATAAGTTTTTTTTTTTTTTTTTTTTAGGTCCTAGCTGCCGAAATCTCAGGAAATTAAGTGGCAGGACCTGCCAGAGTAAATCTTAGTCTACTGGTGTTTCCTGGTCTGCCTCCACGGGGCGAAGGTTCAGCAACACTGGGCTCCAGCAGGGGTCCAGCGGCTAAATGACCAGATGAACAATGGTACACGACATTACACAGGTACAATACCCACACACTTTTAAACCTCTGGCATTCCCAGGAAACTGGTACACCCACAAAGAAAGCAACGCGGAGATGGGGGAAACCCCTGGGGCCGCA
The DNA here is from genome assembly GCF_048544385.1 of Mastigoproctus giganteus. Classification (NCBI taxonomy): domain Eukaryota; kingdom Metazoa; phylum Arthropoda; class Arachnida; order Uropygi; family Thelyphonidae; genus Mastigoproctus; species Mastigoproctus giganteus. The sequence continues at coordinate 60,011,291 of NC_143586.1, forward strand.
TGACAACAATATACAAATTTGTACCTTACATCTTACACCTTACCTTACACCTTACACCACTAAACACACCTGAATAGACAGCAACATGCTACCATAAAAACTAGTGCAACAAATCCAAGCAGCAACGGCTTGTTGCCTGGACGGAGGCATCTGACCACAGTAGGATAGGATGATGCCCTTACGAAAATGAGAGGAAACCAGATTATGACATACCCATCCTCGGATATGATTCAAAATACGACTGACCACAGAACGCAACGAAGTCTGGAGTGAACTCCACTTCTCTGACAAGCAATCATGAAATGTGACTAACATGACTACAGAATGATCAACAGACCCGGCCAGTAAACTCCACTTCCCGGAGAAGAGTGATGAAAACGTGACACTGGACCTGACTCCCACTTGCAAGGATTTCAGTCTTTCTCCCCCACTCTACCTATACCAGAGAACGGCCCACACATCAAATTGAATCATACAAAATTGAATCTCGCATGACTTTTGTCTACCAATTCTAGCGTTTTACACATTTTTATTTAATTATTTTATTTTTTATTTAATTTAATTATTTTAAATTTTGTTTAATTTAATTATTTTATTTTTACTTATTATTATTTTTTTTATTTTATTTTATTAAAGGTACTAGCCACTGAAATCTCAGGAAAATAAGTGGCAGGACCTGCCAGAGTAAATAATATATACACTACTGGGTACTTTGTCTGCCTCCACAGGGCAGAGTGTGGACAACGTTGGGTCCCATTAGGGGCCCAGCAGCTAAATGACCAGAGGAACAATGGTACGCAACACTACACATATACAAAATCCATACTTTTAAACCTCTGGCATTGATAGAGTTCTGTTTCACACCCACAGTGTATACTACGCAGAGATGAGGGAACCCCTGGTGCCACTTGACACTAAACACTCTACACTCTACCTAAACATTAGTCTTGAAAATCCGGATTTTACTCAACATGGAGGGAAAGACTGAAAACATCCAGGACATACCCGAACATTACATACCTGAATCCCAATGATGACCCCATCATCATAGAAAACCAAGATGAAGCGGTGGAGCTCCATAGACTGGAAGGAGGAAATATACTGTAGAAAGCCAACAGTGCTCAAGTTGGAACGGGAGGCACGCTTGCAACCAAACTGAAAGAACCAAAAGAAATTCAACATAACCAGCCAAGCCAGAGATGCCAGCGATGAAAAACAACCAGAATCCCTGTGGACTCCTCCCTGCTGGAGAGCACCGTTCCCAAGAAGGTGGTGTTCCTCAAGGCCACCCTTGAAACTCTGTTCAAGGAACAGAACAACAGGGTAACTGCAGCTCTCAGAGGAAAAATTGTCAACTGCTGGAACAAGCTAGTCGCAATCTTAAATGAAACGTACATTGAGAGAAAAAGAGAAAAATAACCTCTTCTGCCAAATAACCAATATTGTTGTGCTGAGACCACTCACTCCTGATGACACCACCTCCAGTGAAAGTATAAAGACCCACTTTATTCAAGAACTATCTGATGATCTGAAATCGACAAGAATAAAAATAATCAGAAAAACGAGGAGTCCGGGAATCGTCATAGAGATGCAAAACATCGAAGAAGCCAGCCAGATTGACTAACCTCAAGATAACTATAGGATTGAAGGCGGAATCACCGAAGAAAAAAAAAGGACCCTCCATCAAAATCTACGACCTAAATAGCAACGTTACACCAGAACTGACCTCTGAGATATACTTCAGAAACCTGCAGAGGTCCCTCCCAAATGCCAACATGAAAGAACTGGTCACACCGAGATATGCGATTAAACCCATGACAGGAAACTCCGAGAACTAGGTCGTGGAACTTTTCCCCGCATCATGGCAAGTCCTTGCCAAGCAAACAAGAATCTTTGTAAACTGGAACAGCCACAGATTAGCATTAGCATTAGTAGAGGCATTTGATGCAAGAAAGCAAGCTTATACAGCATCAGCCAAAAAAAAACCACTTCCACTTCACCCCTCTGTTCATTCAAAATACCTGTCCAGCTGAGCCTTAAACTTATTTAGGCTATCAACTTCCATGACAAGGGATGGAAGTCTGTTCCACCTACCAACCACCCGCTGGCTAAAGGCAAATTTCCGCACATCTATCCTACATCTCTTTCCTCAATTTGAACTTATGCCCTCTCAGGTGATTATTCTGAGAAAGAGGAAGAATCCCATCAGCATTGAGCATGCTCAAACCATTCAAGGCTTTGTACACCTCTATCAGATCACCTCGCTGGTGCCTGGTCTCCAGACAGCATTGAGCATGCTCAAACCATTCAAGGCTTTGAACACCTCTATCAGATCACCTCGCTGGTGCCTGGTCTCCAGACACTGTAATTTGCAAAACTTAAGCCTTTCTTCGTAAGAGCACCCCTTTGTTTCATTCACTAATCTTGTTGCCCTTCTCTGTACTCGTTCCAGCTCTACATCCTTCTTGAAATGAGGCCTCCAGAAATGAGGACACATTGTGGTCTCCAAATGTTATAGGTGCTGCAAGTTTGGCCACACCACCCATACTTGCAGCCAATCAATCGAGACATGTGCCCACTGTGCCAAAAAAGTACGACAAGGACTTCTCCAAGAAAGATGAACCAACATACACCAACTGCAAAGGCCAAAAACTCGATGCAGCACACTCAGTAAGAGGTAACAAATGTCCCACCTACATAAAAATCGAGTTTGAACCAATCCAGAATCGATTGTCAAATTCTTCCAATGCAATGCACAGACAGCAAGGGCCATAACAGTCCAAATTAAACTCAGAGTTGACGAAGTAAATGCTGACATCATTCCTACAGGAACCATATACCCACTTAATGTATATGGTTCCTGTAGAATGTCATGGTACCCATGTTATCAACACGCTCCAAGGGAAAAATATCATTGGAACTGATGCTAATTGCAGTTCCCCGGCCTGGTACAGCCACACACCTGACAGGCAGGGCACCAGTAATAGACAGCAACTGGAGTTCATTGTAAGCACTTCCACTGCTGTATAACTAGGCTAAACCAGATGGTAACATTTTGTAATCTGAGATGGGAAGCGACCATTGATGTCTCCTTTGCCACTCGAAATATAGCAGGTAACATTTCTGATTGGATGGCGCAGGATGCCTGGACTGTGTCCGACCATAGGGTTCTCACCTTCCAACTCAATAGGAACCTCCACAGACAGCCAATAGCAGGACAATGCTCTCCCACTACGGGCTCCATACTGCAAACTTGGATCAATTTAAGGAGACCCAGGACCTCCGTAGCCAGGTGGGAAGAAGCAGCAGTGCGTAACGCACGCTTCTTGATTAGACCGGGGTTCGATCCCGTCACCACCAAATACGGGGATGCGGAAAGATCAGGGAATGATCACCGCATATTCCCGGAGCAATATGGCCTTAGTTGCTAATGCTCCTAAAAACCAAATAACAAACAAACAAGGAGACCCTAATAGCTAACAAAAACAGGAAAATGGATCTAGAAAATGCCAGAAGCTTAGACGAATCACAAAGGGCAATCACAGATATCACTGACCCTGCCAACACTGCAATAAAAAGAAAACGACTTACACCTGGTGCTATGCCGTGGTGGACTCATGAGTTGCAACAACTCCAGAGTTCGAGCCCGTCACCACCAAATACGGAGGATGCGGAAAGGTCAGAAAATGACCACCGCATACTCCCAGAGCAATATGGCCTTAGTTGCTAATGCTCCTAAAAACCAAATAACAACAACAACTCCAGAAAGAAATCCAAAACAGGAGGAAAAACTTCCAAAGAGCGAGGCGGGTTTGGCCCACACAGGAAGTGGAGACACTCAGGGAACTCTATAGAGAGGCATGCAGCTCATACGGAAAAACAAACAAGAATCATGGGAATCACACAAGCACAGGAGACAGATAAAAAATACCTACTGGCTATTTCCATTGATTTTTCTGGGGCGTTTGACATCCTACGGTGGCCGAGCATCCTGGATGGCTCTGGGAGACGAGGGTCCCTGGACCTGTACATTATTCAGAGCAGCCTCACTGACAGAATGATCATTGTCAACACCCCCCCCACAAAGCAATACAGAGACAAATCCACAGAGGCTTCTCACAAGGCTCAGTGTGGGACCAACCATGTGAAATTTGCTGACGGACCATTTCCTGAACAAGGATCTGGAGGAAGTCTGTTTGCAGGCTTTCGCAGAAGACTTTGTCTTGACAAATGCAGCCTACTTCAGACTACAGCTGGAGAACCAGGCAAACCATGCCATACAAACCCTCCAAATCTGGGTCGGACTTCACTTGCTCCAAATCTCACCCACTAAAACTAATTCCAAACTCCTCAAGGGAATGTTGTATATATGCAGATCTCCCCAGATAAAAGTAAGCAATACAACCATCTGATTCAGCAAAGAACTCAGTATATGGGAGTCATACTTGATACGCAACCGTCGTTCAAACCACACCTCAACCACCAGAGAAGGAAGATTTAGAATCCGGTACCCCTAGGCATGGCAGACGATCAGTTGCAGTGGAGGATATGATTGGTTCTGTCAAAGTAAAGGATGTGATTGCTAGCCAATGTGTGTGTGGCCTACAATTCCTGAAGGACATGATTGCTAGCCACTGTGCATGGCCTGCAAACTGGACATGATTGCTCCTTCCTTAAGTGATAAGTGAAGAGTTACAGGGAAAGGCTGCGTGCAGGATGTAAACTGAGATAGTTGCAATTAGAAGGAAAAAAACACTTATAGGGTCATGTTTTTAGTTGACTTTCATTTTGTTTAGTGAAAAAGGTTGTTTTTACGTGACTTCTGGATGAATTCAAGCAAAAGAAGCAATGCATCATTTATTTCGACTGTTCATTGACCACACTCAGCAGTACTGTGTTCTAAAGTACATATTACCAATAATTCAAATGCAAGTTACCAGTAAATGTGTTTGAATTACCAATGTGCATGTTTAAAGTACCAATATGTTGGAATTACCAATTCTCTCTCTCTCTCTCACACACACACAAAGTCACAAAATTTTTTGGAGAGTTTTATTGAATAGACTTCAATGATGAGTAACTCGACACAAGAAACAATTATGAATAAACTATAATGTCTGCACAAAGGTTTTTGTGCAGACATTATCATGTCTTACAATAGTAACTGCAGGATTGTAACATGCTATTCAACAAAGCTACAATCAAATGGGTAATTAGGCTATTAGTTTGAATTTCACTAACCTCTTCCAAGCCAAGGACATTTTCACTTAAATAAAACATCTTTTGTGCATACACGGTACACACATTTTTTTTGTTTTATTGTGCTTTTCTAATGCAGTTCGACAAAATTCAAACGAATGGCATTTGCATTTTGTAAATTAATTCGCTAGAACTTGAGATATTATACCAGTCACAAAAAATGCATTATGCACTCTAATCACACTACTAGTGAGTGTTTAGCACAGATTAGTGGTGGGAGCATGGAGTGTACCTCTGGCGGAAGCTGTGGCTGACATGATCACTTCTATGACTCATTTTTCGTGACCAATCAGATCTGCTCTGTTGAAATTTTTGTAGGTGTCCCAAAGGTTGTTTCACATAAAAAAAAAAATTTGTCCAGGTCTTTCTTGAATTTATTGAAACCACCAACTTCCATAACAGATGGAAGTTTGTTCCAACAAGCAACTGCTACTGCCTGAAGGCAAACTTCTGTTCTTCAACCATCCTTCCTGAACTTGAATTTTCTTTGCCTAGTCTAATAAAGGAGGTAGCATTCATATATTTTCTTCAAAATCATAATGTATGGGATGTCTATGCTATGTCTTTCCAGTGCCTGAAATATTGCCTTTTGCTGTATAGCGACAAATGCATTTTCATAATCTACAAATGCTAGGCATAATGGCGTTTAATATTAATTTGCAATTTACTTAAATGTAACTATCATCAAGGGTAAATATTAGTGTTTTTGTAAATGTAACTAGAGTAATCTCAAGTAATCTTAAATTCTATACATTGGTACCAACTGATGATGTTAACGACTGGATAAACCATAGAAGCTACTAGGCTTTTCATTCCAGCAAAGAAATACTGTTCATGGCAGAGAACGAAAATGCACAGGGTTTTTAAATTCTATACAGTGGGACCAACTGATGAGATTATGAACAGAAGATTCTAAATGGGAAGCATTCAGGGAAATAATCATAGAAGCTCACGTGTAGTAGTCTCAGCAAGAGGAAGAATGCTATCACCATTTAGCTTACTCAATCCGTTCAGAGCCTTAAAACACCTCAATCAGATCTCTCCAGAGCTGCCTAGTTTCCAGATGCTGCAGTTTGCAAAGCCGAAGCCTTACTTGGTAAGAGCACCCCCTTCGTTCCCATCACTAATTTGGTTGCCCTTTTCTGCATTCATTCCAGCAGATCTATATCTTTCCTAAAGTGAGACTTCTAGACCTGTATACAGTACTCAAGATGAGGCCTAATCATGGCCTTACACATAGGAAATCACCTCCTTACACCTGCTAGCAAGGTTTCTGTATATTGACAGAACCCCATGAGCTGTCATGGCAGCCTGTCTGCACTGCTCAGGGAACTTCATATCAGACAGCACAATTACCCCCAGATCATTTTCATTTTCCACTAATCTGAGTGTAGTACCACACAGTTGACGTTACTGTGGGATTACTGCTACCCATATGCAGTACCTTGCATTTATCAATGTTAACCTTCAATTGCCATTTCTCAGCACAACTGTCTAATTTTTCTAGATCCTGTTGCTGTAGCATACCATCATTACTGTCATTAACCACCCCACCAACCATTGTATCATCTGCAAACTTGGACATTAAGCCTGATGTGCTTTCGTTCAACATTAGTCCATGAAGAGCAATGTCCACTCAACCACCTCTTTATCCATGGCAATAACTTGCCCTTAATGCCATATTGCTCCAGTTTGTACAGCAGTCTTTTATGTACAACAGTATCAAAAGCCTTCCTGCAATCAAAGTATATAATATCAAAATTATTTTGTGCATTCAGCTCCTTGGTCACTGCATCATATTTGTCCAATCAGATCGGTCAGAGAGGATCACCCCTTAACAACTCTGTTACGAGTGCAGTATAATTGCATCTGCACAGGCAACACAATGGTATCATTACTGTCCTCCCCACACCGGGTGGAAATGGCCTGGGTTCAAATCCCGTCGATGATGCGAGGAACTTTAATGAGATTTTTTTTCACTGCGTGGCTGAGTCACCCAGTTTCAGGTGTAGATAGCAAGGTTTTCCCTCCAGAAACCGGGGTTTTTCATCCAACAAAACAGACAAATTGACCATAGAACACATGCAATTAATAGACATAAAAGACAGCATGGCAGATGAATTTAATTATTCTGGTGGCCTAAAAATAATAGTTTGGTAATAATAGTTTGCAGTATAATTGCATATTGTCTAGATGATCCTGCATTGCTTCTTTAACCACTGATTTCATTATTTTCCCAGGAACAGATGTTAAGCTAACAGATCCTCCTTTGTAAACTGGGGATACATTTTCACATCTCCAATTCCTAGGAACCAGGAACAGAGATTAAGCTAACAGATCCTCCTCTGTGAATTGGGGATACACACATTTCCAGTTCATAGGACCCACTGAATCCATGGATGCCCTCATAATTATTGCTACCACTTCAACAACAGGTGGAAGTTTGTTCCAACAATCAACTATCAGTTAGCTGAAGGCAAATTTCCACTCATCTGTAATCATCCTTCCTTAATTTGAATTTATGCCCACATTATGCATGTAGTTTGAGGAAGATGAGGGAAGATCTTGTTTATAACCACATGCATACGGTAAGGAAAATACTATAAATTTAAATCTTGTACTGTGATGCAACTCCTATGAGGCAAACAATATCCTGGCATGCTGCTAGTGAGGTGACTAACTATGAGTATGCGTGTTATCAGTGTGTCTCGCATTCCATAAGTGTTATTCTAATGATTTCTATATACTGGTGGCAAGCTCCTTTAAAGTATCAGTTACATTAATCTGTAACAAAATCACCCCTAAGTTCTTAACCCCATCTCTATATGAACCCAAGAATTTTAGGGGTGAAAATACTGTTGTTATATGCACAGGAAATTTAGCAATATTAACTACAATAAAAAAAAAAAAAAAAAATTAATGAAAGTATGAGAAATCTTTTGCATTGTGGTAGGGGGGGAGGGGAAAGAAAGGAGATGAACCCAACATGCAATGCTGAATAACAAGTTTAAATTCCCAGCAGAAACCAGCAAATAGAAATTAAAAATAAATAAAGATGTTAAATGTTTTAAAAAAATCCTTTAAAATTCTTTCTGAATTACTAAAAGCATGTTGTAAGTTCCCAGAATAGATAAGGACAAATAGAGTGAGAGACACATACTGTGTCACAATAACAGGTTGGAATGGCAAGTTCACTTACAGGTTGGAGCTGAGGCAAGCTGACACTGTCACACAGTGATGCTGAAATAAAGCATTATGAAAAATATTTTTTTATGGAAGACAGTGGTCTTTTGAATGAACTTAGGCATTAGGCACTATCCATTGAATGGAATCTATTTATTGATAACTCAAAATTAAGTTTAAAGGCAGTTTTGCTGGAGAATGGGAATGCATTCCATCAGCTTCCCTATTTTATGGTACTTAGAATTTTGGACATTCATATTTTTCTTGAAAGAAAAATATGGAAGTATGTCCAAGATCCTGAGTACCATAAAGTATCATCTATGGCTGTTACACAATTTTCTAAAGGGGCTAAAGCTGTGTTCAGAGAATCATCAAGCTTTAATCATTGTGGAGTCTATATCCTGCTTACCTGGGAACTCCACTGAGTACTATGATTTTGCTTGGAATGTCTGTGGTAACCTTAAGGTAATTGAATTACTTGCTTGTCTATAGGAAGTTTCACAAATTATGGTTGTTTTGTACATTTGTGCTACAGTTGTGCAACAGAAAAACATTGTGCAGCAATGAGAAAAGTAAAAGGAATTTTTCCCTGGGAGAAGTAATATAAAATATGCTCCCTGGTTGAAGCAAAAATGGTTCTACCAGCTTTGCATATAAAGCTTAGATTAATGAAGAATTTTGTTAAGGCCCTGGATAAAGAAAGAAGTGGAGTCTGCCACCTGAGAGAAGTGTTTCCCAGTTTAACAGATGCAAAACTGAAAAAAGGAATTTTCATTTCATCTCAAATAAAGAAACTCCCCAGAGATGATGTACACTCCCACCTAAAAGTTTGGAATCACTATTAATTTTTTTTTTAAATTAGTTATGACAATGTAAAGTTTAATATATAAAAAAAACACACTACAAAGTATTTTAAGGATTTTTTTATTAGGCATTGAAAAATTTACAGCAAAAAACATTGAAATGATTAATATTATCAATTATACTGATTTTTCATCAAAATATCCTCCATGAGATTTTATCGCTGCCTTCCACAAACATGGCATTCTGGTGATAATTTTATAATAGTGTCTTGACTAACATTATTCCAAGCAATGTGTAAGGTTTCCCATAAATTTTGTGAAGATGGGCAGAATTTATTTATGGTCTAGATGATTCCATAAAATCTCTACTGGGTTTAAGTCAGGTGACTGGGGAGGCACACCATATTTTGCAACCCTGTTATTTAGTTGCTAGAAAGTCGCCACACAGCTCAGGTCATTTTCTTGTTGTAATATAAAATTCACATCCACAGTATGTTTTTCCACTCTTAAGTTGTCCATTGTTGGTGGCCTTTGCCCAAGCCAACAGTTTCTTTCAATTTTGTGGTTTAATAAGAGTTTTTGGACCACTACATGACCATGAAGTTCTGCTTGTTTAAGGCAAAGTTTTACAGTGGATGAAGACACAGGAGTTTCTCTGTTCCTATTGACCTCAGCTTGGATTTCAGTTGCAGTAAGTCAATTGCATTTAGAAATCAGTGTTATGATTTTATCTTGTGCTTCTGTTGTTATGTGTGTTATGTTGTTTAACAGAGGCTATGCAAGCATTTCTATTTCAATCCAGGCTTTAGTGACCTTGAAAATGATAAAACTCTCTTAATTGTTATTATTAGTTTGTCTCATTTATTTTTGTTTGACATTTTTCAGCTGAGTTTAGTAAATCGTAATTAATGGATCACCATTTTCAATTTAGTGAAAAAAATTAAAAATTAATTTTTTATACCTAAAACAAAAAGGTGTCTCACAGATGCTATGTGAGCATCTTTGTTACATTGAGAGTTCAGGTGATGGAAGGTTAAGAGGGAAAGCAAAATGGACTTAAGAAAAACTTTCTGAGTGGCAAACATTTATAGTATGAACAGGAAACAGAATGTATGTAGTACATTCTATGTTTAATTAAAGTATTTTAAAATTAATAAGACTCATTTTTAGGATAGCATATGTATTATTGTATGAGATTTAAAATTGGTTATTAAGTTTCAAAAATTTCAGTATAACTTTTGGTTGAGACTTGATAAAGTCATATTTTTGGTATTTTTGGAATTGACAAATCAGTTTCCATTAGAATCTGAAGCTTTTCTTCAATTTTTTTTTTTTTTTTTTTTTTGTTGGCCAGTGTTATAAATGCTTTAAATAACTTTAAAAGCATTTAATTTGTACATAGCATCAGTGTACCATCCAGTTATATTATAGCACTAATTTTTTGGGGAGGTTAAAAGTTAAATCACATTTGGGGAAGTTTTTTTTGAATATTTTAAATTTAAAACATTTGGGTTAAAAAAAATTAATTTAAAATAAAACTTTTAACAAGTATGCTTTATGCTATGTTCAATTTCTTATTTTATGGTTATATTGTATAATAGATTCTATGGTATGTAACAGAATCTTACTATTAAAGCTTACGTGTGAGATAGGTTCTACAGTATGACAGAAAGGTGTAGATTTCAATTTGACCCAATGATGAACAATTTCTTGGAGGTCATTCTGTCCCCATTAGGTCTTTCTGAATTTTTCATTTGTTTACAGACTATATTTTGATAGCTATACTTTTTAACCTGGTATTACCTAGCCCCTGACAGGCTTCAGACTTTAATATCTGTAAAAAAGTATTTTGGTATTTTTGAATTATGCTTGGGGTATACTAATGCGTGACCTTTTTGGATAAATTTAGATTGTTATGCTTTTAATTTTTTAATAATTAAAAATTTGTGAATGTTTTTTGGTCAATAAAAATATCCATTAGTTAAAAAAAAAAAAAAAAGAAAAAAAAAGTTTATTAATTATGGTTAAAATGTAAGAACAACATTGTTAACATAAAACAGAAAAGTGAAACTATTAATCTTTTCCAAATTTAAGTTTTTGGTGGCATTCATTGCACATAACTACACTATTATTCAAACACAATAAAAAATATGCCAGTATTTACAAAAATCACTCTGAAATTAATGTTTTTTAATAAAAAAAATAATACCAGTATTATAGAATGAAATTATTCATCCTCCCCTCCCCAAAGTCCTCTTGACATTCACTGCATGAAAATTCTGTATGACTCAAATACAAAATACATTGCAGTACACTATTTTGTGTACTCATTTGTTATGACAATCATTTTTATTTTTTTTATGAATAGTCTTCTTTGCATATTACCATCTGCATACTAACTAAGAAATATCACTTGTGAATTGATGCCTGCTAAATTCTTTATGGAATTAAAAAAGAGATATGGACCAGTGTATAGTATTTCAGTTGATATCATATGTAGCAAATAACTCATTCAATTATAAATAATAAAAGCCCTTACAAGGTTGAGAATGAGATAGATTGTATTCTAGCAGTTGCTGACAAAATGGTGGGTGAAGGGGGATTGAAATGTGAAAATTTAACAAAATTTCAATAAGATAAGTAAAGTCTGCCCTTTTATGAAGGGAATGAAGTTTTCCCTTCACTTTATACAAGAATTATTTTTCCTCACATCAACGTCCTAAATTCTCATCTTTGTTCCTTCTTTCAAAATTATAATACTGTTTCAATTAATTTATAATTTAGTTGTTTTAATTAGTCTTTTATATTTGAGGTTCAAAATAAAATTATTAGATCCTCAATCTCTGCCAGAGGCACTATTGATGGGGATTTAAATCCATATTTGCACATTTTCCTTCATTTTTTCAGCTTTGCTTGGTTAGGAAGGCATTTGCTCTCTGGTTGCCACAGTGTAGTGGCTATAGTTGTTTAACTCAGATGTCCCTGGGTTGAGGGATTATCAAAACGCTACATTCTTCTTTCACCTGCTATAGTGCCTTGTGGCTTTCCCTGAAGAGATTAAGTGTCCGGGGCTGAATTTTCTTGTTTTCTCATGTATATTTTGCCATTTTCTTTATATAGGTTGTGCAACTCCGTTTCCACTCCATTGGGTCATTTCTTTTCAAAATTCATTTTACTTTGTGAGCGTACGTGAATGGGTACAGCTATTAGAGAGCACCAGTAAAAAGATCCAGTTGTTGGATCTTTTTACTGGTGTTTTGGTAAATATTTAGCTGCATAACTCAAGAAATGTAAGAATGCTACATGTGGCTCTATATTTACCAATATTGCTTAGGCAAATGTTTAAAAATGGATCTTAGCCTAACAATTTCCTAGCTGGGGTTGTAGTTTGGCAGTGATGGCTTTGTTACCAGTGTGAACTAAGTGAAGAACATTAATAACATGTAGTAGGCATGTATATTTTCAGCATTCCAACTTTTTGGAACCACTGCTTTTATGTATTCTGCACTATTTGTCTCTATGCAGAGAACATTTTACCATTGTTTGCCAGTTTTTTCGCCCATTATTTGCTTTAAAACTGAGGCAATACTTACTTGCAATTTTCCCACTGTTGTAAAAAAACAGTTAAACTAAAAACAGACTTTTTTATATAACTGAAATAAGTGATGAAATGGTCATCACAGTTGTGTGGCAAGTAGACAGAAGAGGGTCATGTTAAGAGTTCTGAAATTTATTTAGTTTGTTCAGTAAAAGATTGATAAATGACAATCTTTTATTGATAATTTTTATTTATCATGGTCAGTCTGACCATGCACTGGTAATGTCATATATACATAGGTGATTATTAAAAGCAAATATTTTATTAATGAGCATTCTGTCTTAAAATTTTCCATTTTGACCACTGAAAAATTGTAACCATTATATTGTTAAAATAATGAATGACACTGCAACGTGCACAATTTTAAAATTTTCTTGCCTCTTCCCCCCCCCCCCCCCCCAAAAATAAAACTGAATGGCAAATTTTGTATACCAACAGGTGGGACTTTTTTGACACAACCATTTGATAGTTAATTTAGTTGCAGCTTTGTAAGATTCCCACCTGCTTAATCAAGGATTGGGTCCAGAATTTTTCTAGGGGTAGCGATATAACTGGTATACGTTATTCACTATAAATGAAATAATATCATAATACATGCAGTATTTGTTCCAATTTACACACTCTCTAAGGGATCAACTGTATTGGTTCTGTCATTGTCGTAATTTATATTTTTTATTGCAATTTAGATTATTTTTACTTATGCACAGTATGGTGCTATGTCATTCCCTGTGCAGTACAATTTTTGTGACTGGCATTCCTGTGTTTAGCAAGTTTAAAAGCCTGTGGAATAATGGGTTAGGTCCAAAATAAACAAACAGGAGGCATCTCTATGGGCAAGTATGATCAAAAGAGCAAGATTCTGGTGTAATATATGAGCATATTTGGCTAAAGAATATACCATATTTCATAAATTCAATAATTTATTAGTGAAAAGGCACTGGATTTAACAATCAATTCATTCACCAAAGAAATGTACAAACAGTGTAAACAGGACAGTGAACAGTAATAAACTAAAACAGAAAACAGCAACATCTTTGGTTTGCTACACTTGGCAAGTCGTCTTACAGTATAAAATAAAATTTACAGAATGTTTTACATCTTGGAAATTTTAATTTATAATAATTTGAATATTTTTTTTAAATTATATTGATTTATCTAGTATACCACAGTATGAGAAAAAGTGAACACATTGGCAAATTGAAAATGTTAAAAATTTACAGGCTATTAACATTACACATTCACTAATTGTCTCTGAGATCTGCCAAATTAAAATAAGTGCACATTTTTTGCAACACTTAAATTATTTAATATACAAGTTTTGAGATATTTTATCTTAGCCTTTTATGAACACTCATGCACACACGCTGTCCATTTTTATAAGGTCTTTATTGGATATATCATTTATGCAGTCGGTAACCTATTTGGCCAGCCAGCAGACACGATCGGCAACAGAACTTTGCATAATGGGTATTACTGCAATAGTGAGCCTTGACTATCAAGTCACAATTGGCAAAATTTGGACTGTCGATGCATTCTGGAGGCACAGTATCTAGAAAAGTGTAAAGTAAAAGTAAAAACAGAAAAATTAAATAAATAATTTAGCTTTTATTTGGAGAAAAGCAATTTTTCTTCATTAAAATTTTAAAAAAAATGGTAATACTGTATGGTGTGTGTGTGTGTGTGTATATATATATATATATATATATATAGTATCCAAAAACAGGGGCTACGATAAAGAAAGTCAACACGAGAACCACAGCACTTTAGTGCTGCTCGCTCAGTAAACAGACAATGTGCGTTACTGATTTATTTGTACATTTTTAAGGTTAGGTTTCCTAAACTAACCTTAAAGATTAAGTTAGGAAACCTTATTTCCTAATCTAACCTTAAGGTGGCATAATAGGTATTGCTGTGAGAGACAGAGAGAGAGCACCCATAGACTGGATCTGAAGAAAAATGCCCTAGAAGAACAAATGACTAACCACTAAAATAAATTATCTCTAACGATCACTGGAGTTCAGAGCTTAAGAAGGAAAATTTATGAAGGAATTGGACAGGAATTATTAGTTCAAGCAATTTATTGTGGTTATATTGTGTGTGTGTGTGTGTGTGTGTGTGTGTGTTTAGGAGCATTAGCAACTAAGGCCATATTGCTCCGGAATATGCGGTGGTCATTCCCTGACCTTTCCGCATCCTCCGTATTTGGTGTAAAAATATTCTTTATCAATGCACAAGAAAGAAACATGTTATGAAGAGTTAAAACGATATACAGGGTGTTTCAAAAAGTGATGGTCAATAATTTAAAGGTGAACTGTACAGACTACAATATGCAAAAAAAAAGCCTAGTAAACATGGGGCCCTTAAGTGAATCGTTTTCGAGATTGCACATTTCTCATTGGGATTTCCACCACTGACAAGGTGAACTGTACAGAGTTGGAATCCACCACTCACTTGTTTGTTTAGGTTAGGTTATGCTCATTCCCTCTGTTTCTCCTCTCCTCTCTCAATGCTCTGAGACGTAGCAGGCATACTAGTACTTGTCAAAGGATAGTCAACGTGGAAAGAGGTTACAGCAATGAAGAGTATATGGACATGCACTTCATGTATCATAAAGCCAACGGCAGTGCACTTGAGAGTGCACGTTTGTACCAAGAAGCATTTCCCAGCCCTGAGGCAGCCCAACAGGTGCACATTCATCAGGGTACATCAATTCCTTAGAGGACATGGGCACTTCGCACATGGAGTACGAGCAGGTAGGCCCAGAAGCATAACACCTGATGTTGAGGAAAGAGTGTTAGAAATACCATCCTGTAACATGTAACATCTGTAAAATCCTGTGGTGTTGAAACCAAAAATTAAAAATGTATTATCTTATGTTTAATAAAACCACCCTTAGCAAAGAATTCACAGCTTTTTGCTGCTAAACTAGTGCTCCCATAGTCAGTGGTGGATCTTAACAGAAAATGTGTATTATCTCGAAAACGGTTCATTTGCAGCCCAAACTTCATTGGGACTTTTTTGCTTATTTTAGTTTGTACTTTTCACCTTTAAATTATTGACCATCATTTTTGAAACACCCTGTATATACCAGACCACGAGCCAACTTTTTGTTGGAAAATGTAGCCTAAAATTCCCATGTGTCTTATGGTCCAAATATATCAACCATGCAGCACATGTGCACATGTAGCTCTTGTTAGTGGCACACCGACCAATGCAAAAAGAAATAGATAAATAACAAAATAACATAAAAAATCAGAAATTAACATATAGTTTAAATTCTACTCTTATTGCCAAAAATTATAACCCAGATTTTTCTATAAGGGGAATGCACAGTTACTACTTATCACTTTTTGGCAGTAATTTAACATATGTATGGTATTATTGCACTCCACATGACATTGATTCAGTAAGAACAAACATTTATTTGTTAACTTATGTTAAATTTATTTTATAAATATAAAACTGTTTAAATTTTTTATTACAAGTTTTTAGCATACACAGTAATTACTTTACACAATTAACAAAAACATTTGTTGGAGTGGATCAGTAGTTGCAGAGCTGGTGGGGGGGAGGTTATTGACCACTGCTTTCAACATGATATAAGGCACATGGACATGTTGCAGGAACATGTTGGCCACCTCTGGTTATTGCTTTGCATATCTGAGTGAGGTTTTACTGGGAATTGCTTTGCATATCTGAGTGAGGTTTTACAATAGCATATCTATTGCTTTGCATATCTGAGTGAGGTTTTACTGGGAATTACCATTTACCAGTATCAGTAATCATTCAACTGACCTTATCTGTGATCTTAAAGAATCAATATCCTTTTTATAAATGAGTGAGTCACTGGTGGGGGGTCTCATGTTTCTGTGTTTAATGTAGTATACAGTAGTTTTAATTTTCCATAAATTTGTAGTTCTGACAAAATGGGTGCATGGCAGAAGAGGTTTTTGCACACAGTTGGCCTCAAATTGAAGCTGTTAAATTATGACAAAGAACACGTAAAAAGCAGGGCAGCTGAAAGACATTTTGGTCCATCTCCAATCCAGAAAATATACTGTTATTGTGAATTTGTATTTCAAACATATGAAATAAAATATTTTTACAGAATTCTGTTTCTAAAATTTGGGTGTGTCTGCCGAGCAAATATGTTAATTTTTTTCCTACTATTTTTTTAGCAACAAGCAGTGTTACTTAAACATGCCTCATCATGGTATAATGTCCTTTGGCGCTAGCACTAATATAAAGTTATTATTGTTATTTGGTTTTTTTTTTAGGAGCATTAGCAACTAAGGCCACATTGCTCCGGGGATATGCGGTGGTCATTCCCTGACCTTTCCGCATCCTCCGTATTTGGTGGTGACGGGCTCGAACCCCGGTTTAATCAAGAAGTGTGTGCTACGCACTGCTGCTCCTTCCCACCTGGCTACAGAGGCGCCACTAATATAAAGTGACAGGCCAATATTCTCAGTGGTGTCTCCCCCCACACACACACACTGGAGCTTATTAATTGTGTAATAGATCAATCAATTTTTATCATCAAGTAATCAGATAATGTATCATTAATTATAGTATCAGAATTTCAGGTACTAGCTGTATATTAAGTATATACAGTGAAACTTCTCCTAATGGACACCTCTCTTTAATGGACATTTTCAAATTCCCCAACTCTCCTCTATTGGTTTTAACGTGTTTTCAGCTTCTGTCTAGCGGACATTCTCTGTAACGGACACGGACAGGCAATCTGCACTGTTTTGTTTAGATTAGCACTTAATTTGATCTCCCCATAACGGACAGCGGGCGAGCTCACAGCCCTTTTTCAAGGAACGTTTCTTCCATGTATTGCCTCAATCGTGTGTTTATTTTCTATTTCCGATTCTCTGAATTTTATCAAGGCTTACGTCGCGGTTCTAAACCCTTTTTCAAGAATTTTAAGGCACGTGTAAAACTTCTGATGAATTCGGTGTGTGCAGTGGGGGGGTGGGAAATTTGTCAGTCTTTCGTCTTTTGAGTTTCAGTTTTCAGTTTTGTTCAGTGTTGTGTGAAGTGCACAATGTCTTCTCATAAACATTTAACTTTAAAAGATAAAATCGAACTCATTAATGCGTATGATCGGCAAAAAAAATAGTGTTCGCAATCTCGCTGCAAAATTCAAAATCGGGAAGATGCACGTAAGCGACATCCTAAAGAAAAAAAAAATGAACTGCTCAAATAATTTTGGCAACACGTAAATGATCAGGTTCAAAAATCATTCCCGAAAACTTTTGGACTTCAAATTGACAACGTTACGTATGAGTGGTTTTGTCATGCATGTGCTAAAAATATTCTCATTAATGGGCCTATTATTAGGGAAAAGGCTTTGGAGGTTGCGAAATCTATGGGAGTAAATGAGTTCAAAGCTTCTGTGGGATGGCTAGACAAGTTCAAAACTCTGTATAAAATTTCTTGGAAAACCGTAAGTGGTGAAGGTGGATCTGTTGATACTGGGGTTGTAACAGAGTGAATCGTCAAATTGGAAGATTTATGTCATGATTTTGAAGCTAAGAATATTTACAACTGTGACGAAACAGGTTTGTTAGTCTAAACGAAAAGTGCCAGGGTGGAAAAATTTCTAAGGAACGCTTGACTGCACTATTGTGTACAAATATGCTGGGAGACTTTGAACAACCTCTTGTTATAGGAAAACCACAAAATCCTCGTTGTTTCAAGGGCATAAAGTTGAATCTTTTGAATGTTGACTGGAAGTCTAATAAAAAAGCGTGGATGACACGAGATATCATGAGCGAATGGATAAGTCACTTTAACCAAAACACGATTCGTCAAAACAGAAAAATTATTCTTTTCATGGATAATGCTGCATCTCACCCGCACATTGAATTGTCCAACATTCAAATCGTTTTTCTGCCACCAAACACATCTGCAGAGTGTCAGCCCTTGGATCAAGGGATAATAAAAAATTTTAAACTTCACTACAGAAAACGTGTTTTAAGACATCTCACTGCAAACATGAACGATGTAACATGTAACGAGTGACCTTGCAAAGAAAATCAGCATCCGAGATGCGATTCAATGGATTTCCTCTTCAGTAAACGCAATTAGAAAACAAACTGTCGTGAACTGTTTTATAAAGTCTGGCTTCTCAAACGCAAAAATTGAAGTTGTGAACAGCAATGTGGAGCAACAAGAAGAACAAGAACTTCAACATCCATTGATAATGTACGATACTTCCGCTACAAGTGACCCTGGCTACAAAGATATAGACTCGAACCTCACTACAGAAGATGGTGCTCTAGATATCAACGACATTATCATCGATATTTTTCAAGAAGTTCCTCATGAGGATGAAGAAATGGAAGGAGGTCATTCTGTCGAAGAATATATTAACAACGAACCACCGATGAAAATAGAAGAAGTGCTCATACAAATCAATCGTTTCAAAATGTTTTTCGCCACTGAAGAAGATACTGAAGGACTTTCGATGATTTCTTCACTCCAAACAAATGTTGAAAACAAAATTATCAGCCGGAAGAAGGTGCAGAAGAAAATAAATGATTACTGTATATATTTTTCTTAAGATAAAGTCATAATATGCATAGCACAATTGTATGTATATTACTGTATTTACAAAAATATTGTGCAAAATCTGTATATAATTTAATTTAATTTAATTTTACATTAAACGTTTAACGATTTTTCTTTATCTCTTGTGTATGTAATTGTATATTATTTACAAAAATATTGTTTAAAATCTGTATATATTTCAATTTAATTTTACATTAAACGTTTAACGATTTTTCTTTCTTTCTTTTTTCTCCCTCAGACTTCTTGTTAGCGGACACTTCTCTCTAACGGACACATTCTCGTTCCCCATGGCTGTCCGTTAAAGGGAAGTTTCACTGTACATAGGTATTCCATATGTGCAAATTGCTTATTTTAAAGCAGAGTGCTTCAACTTGTTATCCTCTATTGGGCCACAAAGTATTCTGCAAGGCCCAAAAACACATTAAGCTTTAATGGCTTCTAGCAGATTCTATTTTCTCAAATTCTAATTCCTCAGCCTTAAAAGGTTGAAGAACTTTGCTGTAAAGGTTACTACTCTAGTTTTCAAGGGACCATTTAAATTCTTACTTTCAACACAAACATAAAAACGCTCTTGATATTTTGTCAATTATACTTACCTTCAATAGTCAGAGAAACTGAAGAGACAGCACTGCTAAGGAGATCCGCTGCAATACAACTGTATTCTCCGCTGTCACTAGGCTGAGCATCAACTATTAACAATGTATAATTTGCTAATATTTCTCTGTGTTCATCACTAGTTATTTGGTTACCTTGATATCTCCAGGAAACTGAAATACTGTTCTTTGAGCCTTTTACCTTGCAGTCTAAATGCAGTGTGTTACCTGCCCTTAATTCTGGAGTTACAATACTGACTTCCACAGAAATTGGTTCTAAAAATGATACACAAAAAGTTTTTTTTTTTTTTTGTTATACTTAAAATATCGAAAGTAGTACATTCTAAACATAATGATATTAATCTACAAGAATATGTGGTATGTTGTCAAAGTCTAAAGTCTGCCATAAATGGATGCCAATTTATATTTATTAGTATTTAGTAGTATTATCAGTAGTGGCAAATAATGCAAGAAAGTGAATTTATACAGCATTGGCCAAACAAAAAAAAAAAAAAAAAAAAAATCCAATTTCACCTACCCATCTTCTCCAATAGTATGGAAGACTTTCGAGCTAATAAACATGATAAATGGTTATAGTGCTCATTGTAGAATGAATTTTGTGTTTACAGTAAGTTCTGCCTTTCATACTAAGAAGAGCAAGATAAAGATGAAAATTTCAAAAAAAAAAAAAAAAAAGTAAATTTAAAAAGTAGGTTTATGATCTTACTGTCATGTATTAAACAGAGTATGTAAAAAAATCAGATTGCACAAAATATAACTATCAATCGTTCTTTAATGAACTCATTAGGACATTTCATTTTTATTACATATAGCATTGTGCTTGCCAGTAAAAAGCTCATCCACTTTAACTTTACTTCAAAACAATAATATAAAATAAAATTTACACAGCAGATTTATTGGCTAAAATTTTATTGTAATTATCTTTACAATTCATCATTAAGACATTAACCATTTCCTGAAATTGGCCTCTTTGTCCCTGTCAGCTGAGTACCCAAATACCCAGCCATCATGGTATACTTTATTGGAAGAGGGTGCTAAATTTAAGCTGATGATAAGTTAAGTTGTTTTATTGAAATGTAGCAAATAAATTGAATTCACCTCAATTTCAACACTTAAACAATTTGTAATGTTTTGAGAGTACAGTGTTTCTTGTTGTCAGGCTTACAGAGGGTGTTAGAGTAATAGCTGAAGTTAGTGCTTAATTGAAATAAATAAATAATAGTTGAAATGCAATGAATAATAATAATGGCTGCTGTTCAAGGTAATTACAGTCAATATCAGCTACGTATTATCTAATTTACAATGATATTATTATGGCTATATTAGATAACATGCAGAGTTACTTTTCAACATCAATATCTATTTAGATCAGGGCTTCTTAAACTTTTTTCATTCACGACCCCATTTATGATTGCGAGTTTCTTGGCGACCCCATATAAATATAAAAGAAAGATAAATTAATATTTTTTGATGATTTATTTATTAGGTAACAATATACATATACATATGAAAATATATAGTTTTAGAATTCGTTTTGAAACATACAAAAATCTAAAATTAAAAATTGCACAAAAAATTGTAAAATTGTATTTATTATAGTTACAAAAATTATATGCCCTATTTTTCATCAAAATTGCATTTTTTGCAATAACATAAATAAAAGGGGATTCTGACAGTCTTAGTTCGCTCGAATATATTCGAACGCAGTCGTTGAGTGGTAAGTATTAAATTAAAATTAAAGTAAAAAATTTAATGAGATGGATGTGCCTGTTTTTTATTGCATAACAAATTAAATCTTGGTGGAATGTTTGACACTGCTGGACGTAAGACCTCTTCAACATTTTTTAGCGCTGAACGATACTGGGATTTAATATGTGTTAAAGCTGAGAAAGTAACTTCACATAAATATGTGGTGTTAAATGGCAGAAGTACATTTAACGCCATTTCAGCGATTGTGGGAAATTCAGTTCTAGTTCCGATCCAGAATTCAGTCAAGGACTTTTTTTGAAATTGTAGTTTTAAGTTTGAGTCACTCGAAAGCTCAGCAAATTCCTCTTGAGCTTTAAGTGGCAGGTGATCAATCTCACTTAAGCCAATCCAAAACGACTTTTGAATCCAAACTATTTTTTGGAAATCAATATTTAATATAAAATATGTACGGAACTGTGTTTCTAGCGCTTTTAAGTGATCTACAATAATTTTTGCAATAAAAGTTTTACAATGAATTTTCTCGATTATAAAATTGTCGACACTGGAAAACATTTCGAACGAATTTTTTTCTACCCTACTTTTCCAAATGTTGATCTTTTTGATAAAACTTTCAATTTTATCATTCGAAGTAAATATATCGCAATTTTTTCCTTGGAGAGACAAGTTGAGATCGTTTAATTTCGCAAAAATATCTGACAAATAACACAGCTTGGATAGCCATAAGTCATTTTGAAAAAAAGCAGCAAGTTCACATTTTCGTTCGGTTAAAAATATTTCAATAATCTTCTTAAACTTTGACCTCTTGACAACCATCTTACTTCTGCATGTAATAATAAAGTTGTGTAGTTGGAATCCGTATCCTTACAGAGATTTGAAAATAAGCGGCTGTTAAGGGCATGGCTCTTAATAAAATTTATAATCTTAACAGCATCCTGAAGAACATCGTTCAATTCTGGTGCTAATTTTTTTGCTGCAAGGGCCTCTCGGTGAATAAGGCAGTGAGTAAAAGTTATATGATCATAATGAGCAGCTTGAAAAAATGATTTAAAACCAAAATTTTTGCCGGTCATCGCTCTTGCACCATCTGTGCATATTCCACAGCAATTTTTCCATTCTAAACCTTCAGTTTTTAAAAATTCGTCAACTTTACAATATATGTCTTTCCCTGTAGTATGGTCTTCCATAGGACGACAAAATAACAATTCTTCCTCCACGCTTTCTTTATAAACGTACCTGACATATACTAACAACTGAGCCAATTTAGTAATATCAGTTGTTTCGTCCAACTGAATTGAAAATTTTGGGCTTTCTTTAATTCTTGTAATAAGTTGCACTAATTGGTCCTTGTTAATATCAGAAATTCTATTCGAGACATGTCGTTCGACAAAGGAATTTTTCAAATATCATTGCCATATTTACTTCCATGTAGTATTTCTACCATTTTAATAGCAGCAGGTAATACAAGATCTTCTCCAATGGTGAACGGCTTTTTATTTTTAGCAATACAGTATGAAACTTCATATGACGCTAGTAAACATTTTTCACTAACGGTTATAAATTTTTCAAAGGATTTTTTTTCTTTATTTAAAGATTTATACAGTCTTTCAAAATATTCTTTTGGTTTATTGACATACGAAACATGCTTTGATTCAAGATGTCTTTTTAATTTTGATGGTTTCATACTCTCCGGAGCCAATAATTCATTGCAGATCAAACAAAGAGGTTGTTCATTACCCTTACAATTTTGAAATGTAAAGCCAAATTGAAGAAAAGACTCATCATATTTTCTTTTTCGCACATAAGATGCCTGTTTTTCAATATTTTGGCCTGCCTGAGAAGAGTTTGTAGCATTATTATCTGCATCATTGCTATTCTTATTTAAGTTCAGCCATTTATCCATGGCCAAAAATTATTTTGATCCTAAAATACAATAAATATATAAAAATAACATATTGCATATAATAATTGATTTATTAATTACCGAATAAATAAAAAAAACTAAAATCTCGTTACGGCGGAACACTGACAATTGACTACACTAGAAGAGCGTCAATACTACACTAGTTCACATTACAGTCAGTGTTATTGAATCATAGTCTCGCTGCACGTGTGCGCGCGCATTCCTCCCTTTGTTTGTGTGCAGGTGTGTGAGTGTGACTCTGCACAAATACACATCTAGATGTTATAAAATCGTGTATTTAAATATTTGACAATAAAATCTCTCGCGACCCCAGAATTTTGCTATGCAACCCCAAATGGGGTCGCGACCCATAGTTTAAGAAGGCCTGATTTAGATCATTCAATTTGTATGGTATTACTGGTAATATGACTATGATAGAAAAAACAGAGTTCATTTTCTGGAGAGACTGACTGGGGATAGTGAAATAAGGTGAGAAATATAGCACAGTCAATAGTGCAAAATAAATATGAACTCTGTACAAAGTCTGCTACACTTGCATTGAATAACAGTTGAGGAAATGGATCAAGATCCATTTCCTCAACAAAAAAAAAGAAAAGTTAATGCCTTTTGCTGCCATGAACCATGAATTCATGGAAATTACTGATATTCTGCATATCTATAACCAATCTAGGGATTATAACCAATATTTGTAGTTACAAGGGGGATTTGTGAAATGCTTTAAGGAGATTTCCCTCCTTTCAACATTTTTTTAACTGCAGTATTCCCTATCAATTGAAAGTGGGGGATTAATAACTGGTAGGCAATTGCAATCAGCAAAACTATAAATGGCAAGTACTTAAAATAATGAAAAAAGGAAGTTTATATTCCAGTAAAAAAAATTGGATTACAGCAATTAACATTTTCCATTTACTGGAAAATGTTAATCATTATGTTAATAAAACGAGATTCCTAGTGGCCATCAATATTCTTTCAAAAATATAATTATACCATGATCAGCACACTGTAATAAATGTACATATATATGACTTTTAAAAAAAAAAAAAAAAAAATCAAAACCAAAATAACGATGGCCAGACACTCAATATTCATTCTACATTACAGAATATGCTGTCTGTGACACTACATAGATCACAATTCTTGAATAGTAAAGTGAACTGTGACATAACGTCTGGGCGAGAGTAGCCTGTGCGGACGAAGCTCTTTGACACTCTTGGAACAGAGAAGTTTTTCCTGATTTATTTTCTGATTTATTAGCTTAAATTGTCATATTAACGTATTTCTAGAGTAGCTTTATATTCCTAGTTACTTAGGAATATACTTAGTTTAAAGTTTAACTTAGACAGAGATTTTGTAGGTATTACTTAGTATCGGTAACGGTATCAAATCCACGTGTTACAAATTGAACGAGAGGTCTTTTTTTTTTTTTTTTAACCAAATTTAGTCGATTTATTAACCAATTGTTATATTAAATTATCTTCTATAAGTAGATTATAGACCTAGTCAGGATCCTTAGTTTATTCTAAATTGAGATAGCGAGATTTGGAAGCTAATCAATACTTACGAGTCCGTAGAAGTACCTTCCCGCCATTTTTACAGGATAGCATAACCTTAGTGTAGTATAGTGCATAATATAATTTTGTCAATTAATCAGTAAATCTATTAATCTTGATAAACTTTATTGTCAATTAAATTGTACTTTTAACTCTATATATATATATATCATCATCATCATCAGCCATTTTCAATCCACTGCAGGATGAAGGCCTCTCCAGCAACTTTCCAGTTCCTTCTGTTTTGAGCACTGGCCATCCATTTACTACTCAAAAATTCATGAATTTCATCTATCCATCTCCGCCTTTGTCTTCCAGGTTTTCTTCTAGCTCCTCTTGGGTACCATTCTGTTATTTTCTTAGTCCATCTGTCATCATGTCTTCTAGCTATGTGTCCTGCCCAAGACCATTTTAGTTCTTTAGTTTTGATAAGAATGTCCTTTACTTGAGTTTGCTGCCTAATCCATGTGTTTCTCTTCTTATCTAACAGTCTGATTCCCAATATAATTTGTTCCATTCTTCGCCGTGTAGTTCTTAGCTTCTCTTCCATTCTTTTGGTGAGTGCCCAAGTTTCACTTCCATAAGTCATGGTGGGGAGTATACATTGGTTCATTATTTTACGTTTCAGACAAACTGGGATATTGCTCTTCAGTATGTGACTATATTTCCTGAATGCTATCCATCCAAAATTTATTCTTCTCTTGACTTCCAGCCATTTATCATTATTACAGCTAATAACTTGTCCCAGATAAGTATATGACTCCACCTTTTCAATTACTGCTCCTTCAATCATTATTTCCCTTTCCGTGGCATACTTGTTCATCATTACTTTTGTTTTAGCCATATTCATCTTTAGTCCAAAATCCTTACTACCTGTGCATAACTGATTAAGATTTTCCTCTAATTCTTTGGGATCGTGGCTTATGACCACAATGTCATCTGCAAATCGTAAATGGTTTAGGTACTCTCCGTTCACATTGACTCCTTTCTGCGACCAGTCTAATCTTCTGAAAGCTTCCTCAAGGGCAGCAGTAAACAGCTTCGGAGATATTGTGTCTCCTTGTCGGACTCCTTTCTTGATTTTAAATTTCCTACTGTCTTTGTCTAGTCTAATAAAGGATGTAGCACTCTCATATATTTTCTTCAAAATCATAATATATGGAGTATCTATGCCTTGTCTTTCCAGTGCCCCAAACATTGCCTTATGCTGTATGGAGTCAAATGCCTTTTCATAATCCACAAATGCCAGGCATAATGGTGTTTTATATTCATTTGCTTTCTCCATTAGCTGTGATATTACGTGAAGGTGATCCATAGTTGAGAATCCTGTCCTAAAGCCAGCTTGCTCTTTCGGTTGATTCTCATCAAGTATTCTTTCTAATCTGTTAGTAATGACCCTTGTGAACAACTTGTAGATATGGGATAACAAGCTAATTGGTCTATAATTTCCAATTTCTGATTTATCTCCTTTCTTATGCAGCAAAACTATGATTGCATTATTCCACTGCTTAGGCATCACACCTTTTCTAATGCACTTTGTGAAGAGCCTTGCCAGTTTTTGTGTTATGTCTCTTCCTCCCAATTTTAACAACTCTACAGTAACTTCATCTTCCCCCGGGGCTTTCCGATTCTTCATTTTCTTCAATGCATGTTCTACCTCATCAGGAAGAATACCGGGTATGTCGTATGTGTTGCTACTTTGCAATCCATCTTCCCCACTGCTGGTATCATTCCCTCGCTCCTTGTATAATTCTCTATAGTAGTCTTCTGCTATTTGAATTATGCCTTCTCTGCTGTTTATAAGTACATCATCGCTATTCTTCAGTTTCAGTATCATTTGTCTTTCTGTATTACTGCTCATGGTTGCTGATTTAAATCCTTTGTTTTCCCTTAATGCTTGTTCTACTTTTCTTGTGTTAAATCTTCTTATGTCCTCTCTGAGTCTCTTTCTAATGGCTTTGCATAACTCAGTATACTCAATTTTCTCCCTGTCAGTGTTTTTCTTGCTCTTCATTTGTCGTCTTTGGTTCATCATGACAAGTGTTTCTTGACTAATTTTTTCTTCTTTGGATTTCTGTTTCCCTATAAGTTTCTTGGGCTTTATCACTTTCAGAAAGTTGTAATATTCCTCGTCGATATCTTGGTCCTGAGCAGTCTGCAGAAGCTCAAACTTGTTCTTCAGTTCCAGTACATACTGCTTTTTTCTCCTCCTCTGTTATTTCAAAGACCTTTGTATTATTTACTCGAGTCAGTTTTTTCCTTTCCTTTCCTACATCTATATCAAGTGTACATCTTACCATTCTGTGATCACTTCCAACATTTACCTTATTCAGGACGGTAACATCAGTCACAATATATCTTCTGTTAGTGAGGATGAAGTCGATTTCATTAGTTGTTAATCCATTTGGACTCTTCCATGTCCACTTTCTGTTCACCCTTTTCTTGAAAAAAGTGTTCATTACTGACATTCCTTGAGATTCTGCAAATTCCACAAGTCTTTCACCTCTTTTATTTCTTTCACCAATTCCAAAATTTCCTATAGTTCCTCTTTCTGCGCTGTTTTGCCTTTTTCCAACCTTAGCATTGAAGTCCCCCATAATAATAGTGTAGTGGGTTTTCTGCTCATCTAGAAGACTCTCAATTTCCGTGTACATTTCTTCAACCTCTTCATCATCATGGCTCGATGTTGGTGCATAAATCATTATAATCTTTAGCTTGTACCTCTTAGAAATCTTGAGTATTAGTTTTGACACTCTTTGTGATGTACTTTTGAATTCCAAAATGTTGTTTTTAAAATCTTTATGGACCAGAAACCCAACTCCACCTTCACTCCTTTCACTGTTTCCATTGGTGTACAGCAGATTTACACTTGATAAACTTATAAGTGATTCATTTCTTCTTCTTGTTTCAGCCAAACCGATGATATTCCAATTCACATTTTCTAATTCCTTTTCCAGCTCTAATATCCTGTCTTCACCGATGAGTGATCGTACGTTATAACAGGCCAAGTTCAATTTCCGTGCATGGCAGCCTGGTCCTACCCAGAGATTCTTAGCACCCTCTGCTTCCACTCTGATCCTCTCGCTGCCGTAAGAGGGAGAGTGAAAGCTGCTGGGGACTGAGGGCCATTTGTATTGTTGTGCTCTCATTGCTGGAGGGTTTGGTCTTTTCCTCTTCACGCTGACCAGGCGTCTTGAAGAGAACCACTCTACACGTTCGTTGCCACCTAAGTGACGTAACAGGGCTTACCATCGAGAAGGTGTGCATGAGTGGATTTTAGGGAGGCAGGCCAACCCGGACTTCTCCTAAATCTTCTGTAATAGAGAGATATTGGATCCATCAGTGTTTTAGGCTGAGTGTCTGATAACACACAGGATACCTGTTCCCCTCTAAGCCCCATATATACCTGTTCCCCTCTAAGGGGATACCTGTTCCCCTCTAAGCCCCATAAGCCCCTGTTCCCCTCTCAGCCGCCCACATCAACGTTATATATATATATATAACGACTTAATCGTAACAAATAATTAATACATAACTATAGCGGTACACGTGATACGGAAGTTATATAAAGGGAACTCGTAGAAAACACTAGATACCGTAAAAATAAATATAGCGTTATAACTGTTTTGGGATATAATTAAGGATTTAATTTTGTTTTGAAATTTTATTGAATTAAATCGGAATCATGACTCAGACCAGAGCAGCAAAGCAAAAGGCTCAAGCTAATGGGAGTGCTGTGGTTCAGGGGAGAACTGAGGGGGGCAGTTGCCCTCTGAATCACAGTCTTTTAAAATGCACTGTTTGCTTGATGTTTGCGGAGCAGTCGGGTACGGGACATGATACTGCCAAGGGTGTCTTTGTGTGTGCATGATGTAAGGAGTGCAAGGAAATCAGGCGACAACTCAGCGTTGTTATGGGCCTTTATGAGAGCTTGAAGGACAGGGTGGATGCCCTTGAAGGAAATAAATTGAGGGGCCCATCAAGCTCTCAGCCGCCCACATCAACGCCAGAGCTTGCACTTGGTCATCAGGCAACACAGAGGCAGCCCCCTAGGCAGAATGCGCTGGTCCCACAGGAACTAGTAGTTGTTGGTGACTCTATTGTCAGGGAAGCGGGGAACATGCTTTGCAAAAAGGATAGGTGGAATAGGACCAGGGTATGTCTGCCAGGGGCAAAGGTTGATGACGTTGTAGAGCGGATATCATCTTTTAAGGGCACAAAAGGTGATATAGTTGTACACGTTGGCACTAATGATATTAAGAGTAGGAGACCGGCGGAATTACTTAGCAAGTACAGGTCACTGTTGAAAAAAAGCCTGAATTAGGGTTGAATTTGAAAGTGTCTGCAATTCTGCCCAGACACGATAGGAGGGAGTATATGATGAGAGCCTTGTCGATCAATTCGGCACTGGAGGGATTGTGCAAGGCTCAAGGGGTAGAATTTTTTTCAGCCTGGACTGTACTTGTTAACAGGAGAGATTGCTTCTACAGGGATGGGATACACTTAAATAGAAAGGGTGCAAGAATTTTTGCTGATGCTGTCGAGGCAGAGTTAGGTGGGTCGGAAAACTGCTAGTTGGGGGGGGATACAAGGACTAATAGATTAACAGTAGCCACTGGCAGAGGTGGAAGTGATTCTTGCACTGCTTCTATTGAAATGAGCATAAGCCTGAAAAACAAGATGCAGGATATTTCAGAGACTGCTGGGAGTCATTGCAGTACAAGTAAACACATGGGTTGTGTTAGGGTAGCCAAGAATAGAAACAGGTGCATGTATACCTGCGTGTACACCAATGCTAGGAGTTTGGTAAATAAATTTGATGAATTTGAGGTATTGCTCAAAACATCAAAGGCAGATATTGTTGGGATATCAGAGACGTGGTGTCACACAGATATAAGGAATGCGGAACTGGAATTTGGGGAATACAATGTGTATAGAAAGGATAGACAGGACAGAGGGGAGGAGGGGTTATGCTATTAGTTAAGAAACACATAAAGTCCAAGGAAGTGAAGCCAGTCGACATCGATGGACAGGGCAGTGTCGAGTCAGTTTGGTGTGACATAAGCATAGGGAAATCAAAATTGAGAGTAGGAGTGTGCTTTAGGCCTAATGACTCTGATGAGTATAATAAGATATTGTACAGGGAAATAGAGTGGGCCAGTAAATCAGAGAGTCTTATAATGGGGGATTTTAATTTCCCAGATATTGACTGGAATTTGTGGGTTGGTCACCCGCACACTAGAAGGCTTTTGTGGATTTATTGGATGATTGTTTTCTACATCAGCATGTTCGTGAGGCAACAAGAGGGAGCAATACTCTTGATCTGATTATCAGTAGTGATTCTTCATGCATTAAGAATCTGCAGATAAATGAACCACTAGGTGGCAGTGATCACAGTGTGTTGAAGTGGGATTTACTCAAGGAGGTAACTACCATCAGAGGTAAAGGGAAGGGTTTTTGTTTCCGTAAAGGCGACTATGATGGTCTGAGACAGTATTTAAATTCTATACAGTGGGACCAACTGATGATGTTACCAACAGCAAACTCAAAATGGGAAGCATTCAAGGAACTAATCTTGGAGGCTGCCAGGCTTTACATACCAACTAAGAAATATTGTTCAAGGTTTAGGCCTAAATGGTTGTCAGATGAACTAATGAGACATGTGGCAGAGAAGAAAAATGCATGGGATACATACAAATTAATGGGTGACATGGAAGCCTATGATAGATATAAGTTGGTCTGTAACCAAGTCACAAAGGAGATTAGGCAGGCAAAGGCAGACTACGAAAAATCCTTGGCAAAGGATGCAAAGAAAAACAGAAAAGAGTTCTTTATCTATTTAAACTCAAGAAGGAAAGGGATGAATCAGATTGGTCCACTGGATATTGATGGTTCAACAGTTGAGGATCCTGCTCAGGTGGCTAACAATCTAAACGAGTATTTTGCATCTACATTCACGCATGAGGAGTTATTCAGGAAGGAGAATGATGTAGGTAAAGTAAACATTGGCAGTGAGCTGGATGATTTTGTAATAACTGAGAGGAAAGTGGAGGAGAGATTGTTGAGGATAAACATAAAAAAGGCACCTGGGGTGGATGGGATCTATCCAGTTATATTAAAGGAGGCAGCAAAGGAAGTAAGCAAACCCCTAGCCATAATTATGAGAGCTTCTTTGGACTCAGGGGAGGTACCCATAGACTGGAGATGTGCAAATGTAACCCCAATTCACAAAGGAGGATCAAAGGCTGACACAAGTAATTATAGACCTGTTAGTTTAACTTCTGTTCCAGGTAAATTAATGGAGGCACTGGTTAAAGAAGCACTGCAGGATCATCTAGACAAGAATTCAGTTATAGCTCAGACGCAGCATGGTTTTGTTAAGGGCAGGTCTTGCCTGACCAATTTGATTGGATACTATGATGTAGTCACAAAAGAACTGGATGCAGGGGATAACTTTGATATTATATATTTGGATCTTAGAAAGGCTTTTGATACTGTTGCACATGGAAGACTGTTGCACAAATTGGAGCAGTGTGGCATTGGAGGCAAATTGCTGCTATGGATAAGGGGATGGTTGAGTGGCAGAAGACAGAGAGTGGTAATCAATGGACACTGCTCAACGTGGACTAATGTTATTAGTGGAGTTCCTCAGGGTTCAATGTTGGGTCCGTTGTTGTTTTCGGTGTTTATGAATGATATTGATAATGGGATATCAAGTTTAATGTCCAAGTTTGCAGATGATACAAAGGTTGGCAGGGTTGTTAAGGACACCACTGACGCTATGCTGCTGCAACAGGATCTGGAAAGGTTGAACAGATGGGCTGAGAGGTGGCAAATGAAGTTTCACATTGACAAATGTAAAGTACTACATATGGGAAACAGTAACCCCAGAGCAACGTATCAACTCTGCGGTACTACACTGACAGTGGTGGAGAATGAAAAGGACCTGGGGGTAGTTGTGCAGGCAGATATGAAGTTCTCTGGGCAGTGCAGACGAGCTGCAAGAGTAGCTCATGGTGTCTTGTCAATGATATACAGGAATTTTTCTAGCAGGGATAAGGAGGTGATTATTCCCTTGTATAAGGCAATGGTTAGGCCACACCTTGAGTACTGTATACAGGTCTGGAGGACTCATTTTAAGAAGGATGTAGAGCTGCTGGAACGGGTACAGAGAAGGGCAACAAGATTAGTGAATGGAACAAAGGGTTGCTCTTACGAAGAAAGGCTTAAGTTTTGCAAATTACAGAGTCTGGAGACTAGGCACCGGCGAGGTGATCTGATAGAGGTGTATAAGGCTTTGAATGGTTTGAACATGCTCAATGCCAATGGGATTCTTCATCTTGCTCAGAATAATCAGCTCAGAGGGCATAAATTCAAATTGAGGAAGGACGGATGTTGGATAGATGTGCAGAAATTTGCCTTTGGCCAGCGGGTGGTTGGTTGGTGGAACCGACTTCCATCACTTGTTGTTGAAGTTGATAGCCTAAACAAATTTAAGGCTCAACTGGACAGGTATTTCGAGCGAACGGAGGGGTGAAATGGGAGTGGTGTTTTTTTTTTTTTTTTTGGCTGATGCTGAATAAGCTTGCTTTCTTGCATCATATGCCTCTACTAATGCTAATGCTAATAACTGTTGTGCCATGCAACCTAATGCTTAAAAAAATTAAATAACCAGTCTCATGACTTAACATGCTAAAGGAGAATTTCTTTAATGAGTTCTGTTTGAACTGATTTTGGTTAAACTGTGTATTTAATATTAAAACATCTCTGAACAGAGATTGCTTAGAAATTACTGTTTTAAGATGTTTTAATGAGTTTTAGTGTTTAAATTAGTTCATGTTTAAATGTTTAGAATAATTCAAAAATCCATTTCTTAGAAATGGATTTTTGAACTATTCTCATTTAACGTTACTGTTTATGAATTTCACACATTATGAAATTTGTTTAAAACAACAATTAGAATAATGCTTATTTATTATTACAGTGAAATCAATATTAAAGAATCATTACCTATAATGGAAGAAATCCTGGAATTTGATGGTTCTATGACATCACTGTTATTTAAAAAATCCTGTTTCAGATTCTTTCTGCATGATGGTTTGTAGTCAGAGGTACAGTTTATATTATCTGCAGCTTCATGTGATGATTTAGTATTTCCAACATAAGTATCATTTATTATCAGAGATTTGTGTCTTATTTTCCTAGTGAGTATTATTTTTTTCCCTGGCTTAAAACTGAAAGAGCTCATCTTTATTCTCTGCAAGGGATATACTTTGAGCTTTGAATATCTAAAAATCAGAGGAATTAATTTAGGTTTATCAAAGGGAAGAACAACTGTAACTTCCCATAAAACAAGGGGCCCGATGCCATTGTAAGCTTGGCAAGTATAAGCACCATGATCTTGATATGTGACAGATTGAATTAATAAGGAATAATTTAAAAATTGTTGATAACGAATGCTTGCAAGTGGTAGCATGGTAGATCCTCGCCACCACGTCACTATTGGCTTTGGAAGTCCAATGGCATTACAATGTAGCATGCAAGGTTGTCCAAGCTGTGCCATTATCACCCGAGGGCTTGGAAGAATTCTCACTGGGACTAAAAGACAGATGGACAAACACATTAAACATGCACAATAACAACAGTGACTCATGCAAACACACAACAAAGTTAACAAATTTTTTTGTTAATAAATTATAGTTAAGATTAGAAGTGCTATTAGTCACAGAAATACAAAATAAACCATAACTAGCACAAATTCACAAACACTTAAGATTACTATATTAGGCATGCATCTAATAACAGAAATGCTTTTGTAAATCATGCAAAGTAGAGGTATTCCACAATGCTTCATGCAGTTATAAAAATATGCAAATCACAAATATTAAAAATCCAGTTTTAATAGCATGTTATTAAAATTGTTAAATGAATCATGCACCTGATAATAATATTGTATAGGGTGATCAGATTAAAATGCAACCCTTTGAATACAATGTTAAAATAATAATTACAACACACACACACACGCATGCACACACACACACACACAAACACACACATATATATATATGCAGTGATCACTGAATTACAACCACTCCATCTGTAACGGACTATGCCACATAGCTCATAGTATAAAACCATGTGACTACTGGCTTTGGAAATCCAATGGCATTACAATGTAGCATGCAAGGTTGTCCAAGCTGTGCCATTATTACCCAAGGGTTTGGAATAATTCTCAGTAGGACTAAAAGACAGATGGACAAACACATTAAACATGCACCTGATAATAGAATTATATAGAGTGATCAGATTGAAATGCAACCCTTTGAATACAATGTTAAAATAATAATTACAACACACACACACACAGATATATATAACAGAGTGATCACTGAATTATAACTGCTTCATCTGTAATGGGCTATGCCACACAGCTCACAGATTTAAAAAGCTGAATAGCTTCATATGCTACAGCAATGATAATTTGCATGGAGTTTCAAAAGGGCATAATTGTGGGACTCGTGCAAGGGTGCTTCCATGTCAGAAACAGCAAGTCTTGTAGGCTGCTCACAGCCCACTGTGGTTTAGGTGTACAAAGAATAGTGTCAAATGCGGCAAACCACCTACCACAGATAGAGCTGTAAAGGATTACACAAGGCGAATGTTTGTGGTGACTAAATAGTGCAGTGCATTGTACAGGCTCAATGGCAGGTTGCCATGCGGCAGCTGACATCGTAATACAATTACGGAGAAAACAACATCCCAAATGACAATATGTTGCACACGCAGATGTATGGGTTCCACAGCAGATGACCCAAGAGACACCCTCTCCGCACTGCTGATCATCATCAATGGTGTGAATATTATGGTGTCAACGACATGCTGGTTGAACACTGGAGGACTGGAAACAAGTGCACTGGTCGGATGAGTTCAAATACCTGGAGCAACTCTCAAATGGATGCAAAACCTGCTCATATTAAGCGACTACTGCTACCTGTCTGGATAGTGGGCACCATGCATGAAGGGTCCATGAACTCACATTGCTTGCACCACACACATTCTGCTGGAAAGAACTAAGACCTCTGGTGCATATGGACCAACAATTCACTGGTGAGGTCTACAGGCAGCTCATGGTCCCATGTGGACCCTACCATGTTACATGTTTTCCCAAACAGAAATGGGATCTTCCAAGACAATAATGTGCTGTGTCATCAGGTGCACACTGTGCATGAGTGGTTTGAGGATCACAATGAAGATATCACACATCTTGATTGGCATCCAGATTTGACTGACTTCAATTCAACTAAACATGCTGGACATACAACTTGTGTAATCAAGACCCACTAATATTCGTAAAATTGGACAAATGATAACTTATTGTGATTTTCTCTTGTAGAGGATCTGTGTCCTCATTTTGAATTTAAATCAAATAATAAAAGAATATGTAGGATATTATAGAAATATTATAGATACTTTAGAAATTTTAAGTCAGAATTCTTTTACCTGAGATGACCTAACAAGACAAAGGAATGAAAGCAAGCTTTGACCCTAAATCCATGCATGGCAAATAATTGGAAGTGTATAAAGGGAGATAAATACCCAGAGTTTGATGGGTGCTATTTGCTTATACCATCTTCAAAGGGGAAGCAAACACGTGTCAAAGGCTGTATTTATAGCCATGGCATGTTCCACTGCAGTAATTAAAGTGCTGGGGAGGAGGATGTTTATGTGGGCAAAAGGAAGAGAAGGAGGATAGAAGGAAAATTCCTGCTCCCTCATTAACATTAGCATTAGTAGAGGCATATGATGCAAGAAAGCAAGCTTATGCAGCATCAGCCAAAAAAAAAAAAAAAAAAAGACTCTCCCATTTCACCCCTCCATTCGTTCCAAATGCCTGTCCAGCTCAGCCTTAAATTTATTTAGGCTATAAACTTCCACAACAAAAGATGGAAGTCTGTTCCACCAATCAACCACCTGCTGGCTAAAGACAAACTTCCGCACATCCATTCTACAACTGTCTTTACTCAATCTGAATCTATGCCCCCTCAGTTCTTAATCTGAGCAAGTGGAAGAATCCTATCAGCATTCAGCTTGCTCAACCCATTCAAGGCCTTATACACCTCAATCAGATCACCTCGCAGGTGCCTACTCTCCAGACGCCACAATTTGCAGAACTTAAGCCTTTCTTGGTAAGAACACCCCTTTGTTCAACTCACCAATCTTGTTGCCATTCTTTGTACTCCTTTTAGCAACTCTACATCCTTCCTAAAATGAGGCCTCCAGACCTGTACACAGTGCTCTAGATGTGGCCTGACCACTGCCTTGTACAACGGGATAATCCCCTCCCTGTAACTTCTAGCAAAATTTCTATATATCATTGACAAGCGTACATGACCTGCCCAGGCTGCCCATCTGCACTGCTCAGCAAACTTCATATTTGACTGCACAGTTACCCCCAGGTCTTTTTCACTTTCTACTTCCCTGAGTGTAGTACAACACAGTTGGTACATTTCTCTTGGGTTACTGCTACCCATATGCAGTACTTTGCATTTGTCAATGATAAACTTCAGTTGCCACTTCTCAGCCCATCTGCCTAACTTTTATGGATCCTGTTGCAGTAGCATACTGTCTTTACTGTCATTAACAACCCTACCAACCTTTGTACCATCTGCAAACTTGGACATTAATCCTGATATACCTTCATCAATATCATTGATGAATACACAAAACAACAACAAGCCCAGTACCGAATCCTGGGGAACTCCACTAATAATTTGTCCATGAACAGCAGTGTCCATTGATTACCACTGTCTGTCGTCTCCCACTCAACCATCCCTTTATCCATTGTAGCAACTTACCCTTAATGCCATACGTCTCCAATTTGTACAGCAGTCTTCCATGTGTAACAGTATCAAAAGCTTTCCTGAAATCCAAGTATATGATATCAAAATTATTTTTGACATTCAGTTCCTTTGTTTTTTTTTTTTTTTTTTTTTTTTTTGATTTGGTAGTTCTTGGCGCATCGGCTTCTGTGGCCATATTGCACCTCCCAAGGTTTTTGCAGTACTTTGATCCAAGCCCGAGGCGGGAATCGAACCCGCGACCTTTGGGTTGCCGGGCAGGTACTTTACCCACTCGGCTAGCCCGGTCGGCCAGTTCCTTTGTGACCACATCATAGTATCCAATCAAATTGGTCAGACAAGACCTCCCTTTAACAAACCCATGCTGTGTCTTAACTATTACTGCAGTCTTGTCTAGATGATCCTGTAATGCTTCTTTAACCAGTGACTCCATTATTTTCCCCGGAACACAAGTTAAACTAACAGGCCTATAGTTACTTGTGTCACCTTTTGAACCCCCTTTGTGAATTGGTGATACATTTGCACACCTCCAGTCCATGGGGACCTCCTCTGATTCCAAGGAATTATGGCTAAGGGTTTGCTTACTTCCTTTGCTGCCTCCTTTAATATAACTGGATAGATCCCATCCACCCAAGGTGCCTTCCTTATGTTTAACTTCAACAATTTCTCCTCCACTTTGCTCTCAGTTATTAGAAAATCACTTAGCTCACTCTTCAAATAAGACTCTGGGGTTGGGAATATTCATATTCTTAATAATTACACAATACAATTACACATAGATTTTGGGACCGCAAGTGGCTCGAGAGCTTGCGCATTTGTTCCTCTGAGAGCAATACCATTAATAGAGACAGGGGAATCCGCATTCATCCCCTCTTCGAGGCAGTGGTTCTTGGACGGGATGAGTGGTTCCACCTGGCACGCTCCCGAGCCATTTCCGGTCCAGTGCACATGGGGAGAGCACTGCCCATGCTCCTGTGGAACCACGTGCTGAGAACTGTGAGCCTGCTGATATTTATGGATGTGCCATATGATAAGCCTCACTGTTGAAAAAGGAGGCGGATGCCTCTGAAAGCTACAGTATTTGAGCGCTTTTATCATCCTGTGTTTCATCTACATTGTTTTATTGTAAATAATTCTTTGCAGTTTAAATTCAAATTATATTGTACAGTCAGTTTTTATCAGTTTTTATTGGAATTTTATTTTATTTACATTATTTTAATAAACATTACACTATTTATAACATCGCTTGGTGTACTGTGTAATTATTATGAACGCTTAGCTCACTGTTAGAGTTTGATAAACCTCTGGCATTCCCCTCATTGAATATCTGCTCATGTGTGCATTTAGATGCAAAATACACATTCAGTTTATCAGCTACTTGAGCATGACCATCAATAGTCAACCCATCTATTTTAAGTGGTCCAATCTGATTCATCCCTTTCCTTCTAGAGTATACATAAGTAAAGAACTCTTTGCTGTTTTTCTTTGCATCCTTTGCCAAAGATTTCTCATAATCTGCCTTTGCCTTCCTAATCTCCTTTATGACTTGATTACAGACAAGCTTATATCTACCATAGGCTTCTGTGTCATCTGGTAATTTATATGCATCATATATGTTTTTGTTCTCTGCCACGAGCCTCATTAATTCATTTGACATCCATTTCGACCTGAACCTTGAACAGTATTTCTCAGTTGGAATGAAAAGCCTAGTAGCCTCCAAGATTAAGTCCCTGAAGGCTTCCCATTTAGAATTCAATGTTGGTAACATCATCAGTTGATCCTACTCTACAGATTTTAAGAACTGTCTGAGACCCCTGTAGTCACCTTTA
This sequence comes from Mastigoproctus giganteus, assembly GCF_048544385.1. NCBI lineage: Eukaryota > Metazoa > Arthropoda > Arachnida > Uropygi > Thelyphonidae > Mastigoproctus > Mastigoproctus giganteus. The sequence continues at coordinate 60,050,201 of NC_143586.1, forward strand.
CGAAAGCAAAAGCCCTTCCCTTTAGCTTTGATGGTAGTTACATCTGGCAGATACATACATTGTTCTGAAGATCTAATGTCTGAGAATATTGAAGAATTAAGTTTACTGTAATGACCAGCAGACCTTGAGAGAACTTAAATGAAATATAAACACTGTGTTACCAGTTGTCCATACTGGTGAAAGATCAGTTTGTTGTGTCTCATATTTCACTAATAGTTTGGAAAATTTAGAGAATTCATATAATGTTTTTAATACAATGTCCAACTGAACACCTGTGAGATGTTTTAGAAGGAGAAGTGATGCCTATGCAAATGCTGGCTGTTATCTGTCTGAATGGTGGCCAAACATGGCATTAGGTAGGTGGTCACAATTCAGTGATCACTGAGTATATATTGAAACACAACAAACTGTTCTTTTACCAGTAAGGACAACTGGTAACACAGTATTTATATTTCATTTAAGTTCTCACAAGATCTGCTGGCCATTACAGTAAATTTCATTCTAAAATGTTCTCAGACAATAGATCTTCAGAACGATGTATCTGCCAAGGTTTTTGTTTTTTTTGGAAGATTTTTATGCCTTTTAAAAAATGGTTGTGTATCTATGTGCTTTTTATGGTTTTCAGCAATTTTACTTTTTAATCCAGATTTTAACCGTTTTTTTTTTAAATTCAGCTTTATACACGTGTCACGTTTTATTTATTGGTATGGACTACTAAGTCACCATTACATGGATCATCCTCAAATCATTAAGTGCAGAAATCAATATTAATTAATAAGTTCATTATACACTCTAAATTTCTCCTTCTTGGAATGAACAGTAATATCAACAGGCTTTATGTGATGTGTTCACTTGTAAATGATCAATTTTCTAATTATTTGAAAATTTATGCTTCTAAAAATAGTTTTGGAAAAGTGCAGCTTGTATGAGGATTGATTTCTTTTCTGTGACTAATCTTTTTGCTAAACGTGTGACATAGTAATGTGGGAAAAACAAAAGGTTGGGTAAAAGGTTACTACCACATTAGTCAAGATTTTTGCAGCTCTGGTGAATGCTAAGTTTTCATTTATATTTAGTCGTTTTATTGACTTAATTGTTATACTAAATTATTTTCTTTAAATAGCTTTATAGTTCTAGCCAAGCTCCGTGGTTTATTTTGAATTTAGATAATGATTTTGAAAGTTAATACTTAAGTGTCTGTAGATTTTACATTCGTAACTTGCTGCCATTGTGATACGATATGGAATACTGTAAGGTTTAATGTAAAACTAGATAGCGATATATGTAGCAGTGTATTAGAAATCTGTTAGATTAGTATAGTATTATCAATAAAATTTAGTAATCTTATTAAATTTCATTGTTGATTAAATTATACTTAAACGGAATCATGACCCAGACTAGAGCAGCAAAGCAGCATTCACAGAATAGCCAGAGTGCTGTAGCTTGCGGGAGAATGGAAGGGGGCAATTCTCTCATGCATCACAGTGTAAAACAATGCGTGAAATGTTTGCAGACCTGTATAGAACAGGACATGATCTAGCCAAGGAGGATGTCTTTGTGTGTACTAGGTGCAGAGACTGTGAAGAAATTAGGCGCCAACTCAGCATTCTGATGGGCATCTATCAGAGCTTGAGGTGTAGGGTATATGCCCTCAAAGAAATTAATATGAGGGGCCCATCAAGCTCTCAGCTGCCCAACTCAACGAGAGAGCTCACTCCTATGCATCAGGCAACACAGCGGCAATCTCCAAGGCAGAATGCACTGGTCCCACAAGAACTAGTTATTGTCGGTGATGCTATTGTCAGGGAGACGGGTAATACAGTATGCAAAAATGACAGGTGGAACAGGACCAGAGTATGTCTGCCACGGGCAAAAGACGATGAGCAGATATCATATTTTAAGGGCACAATACTGTTGTGTTGCACTAATGACCTTAAGAGTAAGAGATCTGCAGATTTACTTAACAAGTACAGGTCAATGCTGAAAAAAAGTCGTGGGTTAGGGTTAAATTTGAAAGTGTCTGCAATTCTGCCCAGACACGACAGGAGGGAGTACATGATGAGAGCCTTGTCAATCAATTCAGCCCCTAGAGAGATTGTGCAAGGCTCACGGGCTAGAATTTTTTTCCTGCCACCTAGTGGTTCCTTTATCTGCAAATTCTTAATACACAAATGATCACTGCTGATAACCAGATCAAGAGTGTTACCCTCTCTGGTCGTCTCTTGAACATGCTGCTGCAGAAAACAATCATCCAATAAATCCAAAAAGGTCTTACTAGTGTGTGAGTGACCAACCCAAAAGTTCCAGTCAATATCTGGGAAGTTAAAATCCCCCATTATAAGACATTCTGATTTACTAGCCCACTCTATTTCTCTGTACAATTGTTCATTGTACTCATTTGAGTCATTAGGCCTATAACACACTTCTACTCTTATTTTTGCTGGCGAAGGTAGATTACGAGAAATCTTTGGTAAAGGATGCAAAGAAAAACAGCAAAGAGTTCTTTACTTATGCAAACTCTAGAAGGAAGGGGTCGAATCAGATTGGTCCACTTAACATAGATGGTTCACTATTGATGATCCTGCTCAAGTAGCTGATAAACTGAATGAGTATTTTGCATCTACATTCACACAAGAAGAGTTATTCAAGGAGGGGGAATGCCAGAAGTTTATCAAACTCTAACAGGGAGCTAAGTGATTCTGTGATAACTGAGAGCAAAGTGGAGGAGAAACTGTTGAAGTTAAACATAAAAAAGGCACCTGGGGAAGATGGAATTTTTCCAATTATAATGAAGGAGGCAGCAAGGAAGTAAAGAAACCCTTAGCCATAATTGTGAGAGCATCCTTAGAGTCAGGGGAGGTCCCCATGGACTGGACATGTGTAAATGTATCTCCAATTCACAAAGGGGGTTCAAAGGGTGACACAAATAATTATAGACCTGTTACTTTAACTTCTGTTCTGGGGAAAATAACGGAGTGACTGGAGAAAGAGGTGATGCAAGATCACATAGACAAGACAGCAGCAATAATTCAGACACAGCTTGTCAAGCTGTGTCTGAATTTGGGTTTGGGAAATCTTGTCTGACCAATTTGATTGGATACTACGATGTGGTCACAAAGGAACTGGATGCTAAAAATAATTTTGGTATCATATACTTGGATTTCAGGAAAGCCTTTGATACTGTTGCACATGGAAGACAGCTACAAATTAGACTGATATGGCATTAAGGGCAAATTACTGCAATGGATAAAGGGACCGTTGAATGGAAGATGGCAGAGAGTGGCAATAAATAATGTTATTTGCGGAGTCCCCCAGAGTTCGGTGCTGGATATGTTGTTGTTTGTGTTTTTATCAATGATATTGATGAAGGTATATATCAGGCTTAATGTCCAAGTTTGCAGATTATACAATGGTTGGCAGGGTTGTTAATGACAGTAAAGACAGTGTGCTACTGCAACAGGATCTATAAAAGTTAGGCAGATGGGCTGAGAAGTGGCAACTGAAGTTTAACATTGAGAAATGCAAAGTACTCCATATGGACAGCAGTAACCCAAGAAAAATATACCGTGTGGTACTACACTCAGGGAGGTGGAGAATGAAAAAGACTTGGGGATAATTGTGCAGTCAGATATGAAGTTCTCTGAGCAGTTCAGATGGGCTGCCAGAGCAGGTCATGAAGTTTTGTCGCTGACTGGGCTAGCCGGGTGGGTAAAGTGCCTGCCTGGCAACCCAAAGGTCGCGGGTTCGAATCCCGCCTAGGGCTTGGATCAGAGTACTGCAAAAACCTTTGGAGGTGAATTATGGCCACAGAAGCTGATGTGCCAACAACTAACAAAGAAAAAAAAAAAAAAAAAAAGAAGAAGAAGTTTTGTCAGTGATATATAGGAATTTTGCTAGGAAAGACAAGGAAGTGATCATCCCTTTCTTTAAGGCAATGGTCAGGCCACACCTTGAGTACTGTATACAGGTCTGGAGGCCTCATCTTAGGAAGGATGTAGAGTTGCTAGAACAGTGAGGTGGAGAATGAAAAAGACCTGGAGGTAATTGTGCAGTCAGATATAAAGTTCTCTGAACAGTGCAGACGGGCTGCCAGAGCAGGTCATAGAGTTTTGTCAATGATATATAGGAATTTTGCTAGCAAAGACAAGGAGGTGATTATCTCTTTGTATAAGGCAATGGTCAGGTCCCACCTTGAGTACTGTATACAGGTCTGGAAGCCTCATTTTACGAAGGATGTACAGTTGCTAGAACAAGTACAGAGAAGAACAAGATTGGTGAGAGGAACAAAGGGTGCGCTTATGAAGAAAGGCTTAAGGTCTGCAAGTTGTATCATCCGGAGATTAGGCACCTGTGATGTGATCTGATTGAGGTCTATAAGGCCTTAAATGGTTTGAGCAGGCTCAATACTGATGGGATACTGTCGCTTGCTTAGACTAAGAACCTGAGGAGGCATAGATTCAAATTGAGGAAAGACAGTTGTAGAATATATGTGCAGAAGTTTGCCTTTAGCCAATGGGTAGTTGATTGCCAGAACAGACTTCCATCTGTTCTTGTGGAAGTTGATAGCTTAAATAAATTTAATGCTGAACTAGACAAACATTTGGAGTGACCGGATGGGTGAAATTGGAAGGGTTTTTTTTTTTTTGGATGATGCTGTATAAGCTTGCTTTCTTGCATCATATTCCTCAACTAATGCTAATGCTAATGCTTCCATTTATAGGCACAGCAAGCATTATTTAGTTTACATGAATTCTCATTCATGTAATAAAACAATGAATTCTCATTCCTATCCTATGGTTTGAGTCCTTGAACAGAATGAATTCAGTAGGCTTTCATTCATGCTGCTTTGTTGCATGGTGTGATGATAAAATATGTTCTTGTGTAAGTTTCTTTAAAGATTTTTGTGAAGATTATAAAAGTCTTTCTCAAACAACTTCCAAATTCCCATCCATTGAAACTATCCAAAAGTGAACATCTTTCTGGTTAGAAGCATTGCATTTTTCATAAAATATTTTTATTAAATGATAAATTTTTCTTTGTTAGGAACCATTTTATCCAGAAATGCAACCCTGAAGATGTTTTGTTACTTTGAAAAAATTTAAGATGTAGTAGTAGTAGTGGCATGTGATGCAAGAAAGCAAGCGTATGAGCTTATGCAGCATCAACCAAAAAAAAAAAAAAAAAAATTACAAAACAATCCCCTCTAAATATTTGTCCAGTTCCTCCTTAAATTTATTTAACCTATCAACTTCCACAGTGACAGATGGAAGTTTGTTCCCGCAATTAACCACCCGCTGGCTAAAGGCAAATTTCCGCACATCTATTCTACTGTCCTTCTCAATTTCAATTTATGCTCCCTTAGGTTTGTAATCTGAACAAGTGGAAGAATCCCATCAGAATTCAGCATGCTCAACCCATTAAAGGCCTTATACACTTCAATCAGATCACCTCGCAGGTGCCTAGTCTCCAGCTGCTGCAATTTGCAGAACTTAAGCCTCTCCTGGTAAGAGGATCCCTTCATTACCCTCACCAATCTTGTTGCCCTTCTCTGTACAAGCTCAAGAAAATCTACATCCTTCCTAAAATGAGGCCTCCAGACCTGCATGCAGTACTCAAGGTGTGGCCTGACTATTGCCTTATACAAAGGGACAATTACTTCCTTTTCCCTGCTAACAAAATTCATATACATCATTGACAAAACCCCATGACCTGCCCTGGCCGCCTGTCTGCATTGCTCAGAAAACTTCATATCTGACTGCACAATTACTTCCAGGTCTTTTTCATTTTCTACCTCCTTAAGTGTAGTACCACACAGTTGGTATGTTTCTCTGGGGTTACTTCTACCCATATGCAGTACTTTGCATTTTTCAATGTTAAACTTCAGTTGCCACTTCTCAGCCCATCTGCCCAAATTTCCTAGATCCTGTTGCAGTAACACACTGCCCTTACTGTCATTAACAACTCTGCCAACCTTTGTATCATCTGCAAACTTCGATACGAAGCCTCATATACCTTCATCAATATCATTGGTAAATAAACAAAACAACAGTGGACCCAACACCGAACACTGCGGGACTCCACTAATAACATTACTCCACGAAGAGCAGCACCCATTTATTACCACCCTCTCTTCTCCCACTCAACCATCCTTTTATCCATTGTAGCAACTTACCCTTAATACCATTCTGCTCCAATTTGTACAGTAGTCTTCCATGCACAACAGTGTCAAAAGCTTTCCTGAAATGCAAATATATGATATCAAAATTATTTTTTGCATCCAGTTCCTTTGTAACCACATCATAATATCCTATCAAATTTGTCAGATGAAGAATTTCCCTTAACAAACCCATGCTGTGTCTGAATTATTACTGCAGTCTTGTCTAGATGATCCTGCAATGCATCTTTAACCAGTGACTCCATTATTTTACCCGGAACAGAAGTTAAACTAACTGGTCTGTAATTACTCGTGTCACCCTTTGATCCCCCCTTTGTGAACTGGGGATACATTTGCACATCTCCAGTCTGTGGGGACGTCCCCTGAGTCAAAAGAAGCTCTCATAATTATGGCTAAGGGTTTGCTTACTTCCTTTGCCGCCTCCTTTAATATAACTGGATAGATCCCATCCACCCCAGGTGCTTTTCTTATGTTTAACTTCAACAATTTCTCCTCCACATTTTTTCTCAGTTATTACAAAATCATTAAGCACCCTGTTACAGTTTGATAACCTTGTGGCATTTTCAAACCTTAATAACTCCTCATGTGTGAATGGAGATGCAAAATACTCATTCAGTTTGTTTGCTATCTGAGCAGGATCATCAACAGTCGAACCATCGATGTCAAGTGGACCAATCAGATTCATCCCCTTCCTTTTAGAGTTTATATAAGTAAAGAAATCCTTGCTGTTTTTCTTAGCATCCTTTGCCAAAGATTTCTCGTAATCTGCCTTCACCTGCCTAACCTCCTTTGTAACTTGATTACAGATTAGCTTATATCTGCCATAGACTTCTGTGTAACCTGATAATTTATATGTAAGTATCATTCAACAATAAACATATGCTCATTCTGTGAAAAGCCTGTTCATTCTGTCAGTATTACTACATAATTGGTCATCAGCTGGAGAGTACTTGTCTTATACCTATCAGATACACCAAGATCATCTTACACTTGAATGATGGAAAGTAATACTGTTACAGTTATATCCTAATCAGTTTCAAATGATAAAATACTAATTATATGATAAACTGATCACCATATATAAAAACATTTTTGTAATTAATATGGAATAGAGGTATTCTATATTTAATGCATTTCTTTTTTCCTTTTCAAGCCAGGTGCATATATGTCCAGTTCTGTCATACTTTCAGTCTGTAGAGATATTCAAAAACTAGAAATTTAAATTATTATTGTATTGTACTTCTCCAGAACTTGACCTGCTATGTTATTTACAGAATGTCATTACTGCAGCAGTGATGGAGCCATACCTCAAACATAATTTTTATTATGTTCCATAATTGTTTTTTTGGGTTGCAATTTAGTTAGATGGCTGGCCAAGAAAGGAGGGTGGGCTTATGTATCTTGATTCGTGTTCAAGGCCAAGTTAACATGGTAGTGTGGAAGCAACTACATCCAAGCACCCCTTCTCAAGGGATAAATAATTACAGCATTAGTGAGACTACCTTGTATAGTTGGTGGGTGGGGGGCATTATCTTCTTTGCATCAAAGTACTTAAAAGTCTTGGCATGATCCTCATGTCAGCATATTTCTAGTCCAGTGATACAATGCATTGTCCTGCATTATACAAGGGCTGTTCAATGAAGAATGATTATAATTTTTTTTCACAACATTCCTTTATTAATCATCCATATTTTGATATTCCTTTTCAAAGTAGACCCCCATTTGATGAAATACACTTACTCCAACTTTTCTGCCATAATTCAAAAACATGGTGGAAGCCAATTTTTGAACAATGGCCCTCCTTCTTTAACTTTGGAAATAAAAAAAAAATTTTTTTAAAATTGAAGGGTGCAGGTCAGAGCTGTAGGAACACATTTGACACTAATGCTGGCTAAGTATTCAATGACAGTATGAGCAATATGAGGTCTCACATTGTTGTGATGCAGCATCCACCCATCTGCATACAGTTGTAGTCAATTGCAATGAATGTGATCCACAAAGTGTGCAGTACAGTTCCTGAAACAGTTGTATGATGTTGTGGCAAAACATGCTGGTAAGCCATTCCTTGAAAGTCAAAAAAAAGAGAAGACCATATAACCTTTCCTGCAGAAGCCACAAATTTTGTTTTTTTTTTTTTCAGTTTTGGTGATGAAGTAGATTTCCAAACAGAGCTTTGTTGCTTACTCTTTGGGTCAAAATGATGAAACCATGTCTCATCTGCTATTATCATCTTGTGCAGAACCTCGCCATCTTCAGTAACCACCTGTTGCAGCTCCTGAAAAACCTCCACATGAACTTTCTGTTGCTCAGGTGTGAGTAATCTTGGAACCAAGGGTGCACATACATGTGTCATATGCAAATGGCATGGATAATACTATGTTTCCTACTGATAGAATTAGCATTAGTAAAGGCACATGATGCAAGAAAGCAAGCTTATACAGCATCAGCCAAAAAAAAAAAAAAAAACCCACGTCATTTCACCCATCCACTCGCTCCAAATGTTTGTCTAGTTCTGCTTTGAATCTATTTAAGCTATCAACTTCTACAACAATAGATGGAAGTTTGTTCCAGCAATCAACCACATGCTGGCTAAAGGCAAACTTCTGCACATAGATCCTACAACTGTCTTTCCTCAATTTGAATTTATGCCCTCTCAGGCGATTATTCTGAGCAAGAAGAAGAATCCCATCAGCATTGAGCATGCTCAAACCATTCAAGGCTTTATACACCTCAATCAGATCACCTAGCAGGTGCCTAGTCTCCAGGCACTGTAATTTGGAAAACTTAAGCTTTTCTTCGTAAGAGCAACCCTTTGTTCCATTCACTAATCTTGTTGCTTTTCTCTGTACTTGTTGCAGTAGCTCTACATCCTTCTTAAAATGAGGCCTCCAGACCTGTATACAGCACTCAAGGTATGGCCTGACAAAAATTTACTTTAGAAAAATATCACAAAGGCATTCAAAACTGATTCTTATAACTGAACATATGGGATTATGGCATCATTAATTATACTGAAAATAAAGTTATTAAGGCTCTACCCAGCTTTGTATAACATAAGATGATGACTGATCTATGGAAAATCAGGTTCACCCACCCACTCACTCACTCACTCACTGTTAATAGTTGGGCAAAACTATAAAATACAGTTCATTATTTAAAATATTAATACAGTAAACTCTGTAAAATCTAGCATTCTAAAATCTGGAATTCTTTAAAATGCAGCACATTTTACAAAAAAAAAATCAACATTTTAAAGTCCAGAAATATTAAGACATCAATCTGGTACTTCTATCAATGATTGCCTTTGTCTTTAAGAATCCATACAAAAAAGTGTGACATTTCTTTCTTTATAAGATACTTCAAGGATTATCTCATCCTTTAATAATCTGTTTTTTTAGCTAGTACAATTTAAACTGCATGAAGAATGCAATGGTTTTAATTCTCACAGCAGAACAAACTTCCTTTGGAAAGAGTTGCCCTGGTATTGTACTAATTTCAAATAGATGGCTTCTTCAATAGGTTAATTGGCTATTTTTTTAAAAGATGTGACCGTTATGGCAGCCTGTTTCAGGACTAACTGGTTCCTCACCGATAGTGGGTGGTCTCTAGTGACAACACACAAAAAAAAAAAATAAATAAATAATAATAATAATAAAATAAGAGTTGTATAGAAGTGTTCCATGTTTTGCTTGTATACAAAATCAGTTTTTAAATTCTAATATAGCTAAAGCTATCTGATGAAAGAAGTGCAATATCAGGACAACTTGCTACTAAGTCAAGTTGTTTTCCTGCTGTGAGAATTAAGACCATTGCATTAGCCATGCAGTTATAATTCTGTTGCCCATAAAAACAAACAAAAGGACAAGACTATAAATGTTTACATTATATAAATGTAATGTTTAGAGTGTAAATAAGTTCATTTATTTGTGTTTAATATTTATTGAAATGTATCCCTCTAAAACTGCTCAACCACTAGGTATAACTCTCTAAAATCTATAAAATTTTAAAATCCAGCACCTCTGAATTCCCAAGGGTGCTGGATTTTAAAGAGTTTACAAAAGGTGCTGGATTTTATAGTATTAATAAATATGAAACATGAATAGGATATTTATCACTGAAATCTATTTTTGTTTAAACGCTGTATATTAAAGAATACCAAAGGGTTGTGACTATTACCTGATATGAGATTTGCTGAAAATGGGAAACAGTATTAATATCTTTAATAGGAATTATATCAAGAAATAGGAAATTATATCTTTATTAGGAATTATATCTTAAAAAATAGGAATTATCCTTAAAAAATAGGAATTATATCTTTAATAGGAAATATAGAAACAATATCTTTAATAGGAATTATATCAAGGAATTAATGAGAACAAGAAGAAAATATGATAATTGAATGAAAGCTTGAAAGCTTTGCACTCTTAATTCTTTAATAGGAATTGTTTAATAGGAATTATATCAAGGAATTAATGAGAACAAGAAGAAAATATGATAATTGAATGAAAGCTTGAAAGCTTTGCACTCTTAATTCCATTCTCCATCTATAGAATTTTTATTTACATCTGTATACATCCATGTGAGGTAATGCATAAAGCACCACTTTTGCATCTATATTAACTAGCAACAAATCCACCAACATAAAATATAAGAGGGATTGCAAAACCTTGGTTGAATTGACAGTGTTTTGGAAAATGACATTCTTTCCATTGAAAGTTTCAAGAACAGTCAACAAACTCAAGCTATAATATAAAAATAACATTTCTCCAGCCTGTGACTCAGAAATTTCATTTCCATATTATAGCTAATAAATTTAATTTATTAATGCTTTATTATAATGTTCATTTTATAAAATGATTAATAAAAAGGTTCCTTACCATTCACAATTAATTTCACAAAACGAGTACCAAAATTTCCATAAATATCTGTAGTTGAACATGCATAAGTTCCTGTATCTTTTTCTTCAATTGAAGTGATTTGCAAGGACCCATCTATTAGCAGTTTTAATCTGGTATCATCACCACCAAGAGGAAGACCATTCCTTGTCCACGACAAAGATGATGATGGAGATCTAACAATACAACGAAGAATTACCTCAGAGCCTCTAACAGCACTTATCTCTTCTTCTTCTGGAGGCAATGTATGGATTGGTGGTTGAAATGAAGTAGCTGGAACTAAGAGTTAAATAAATAAGTTTGGCAAAAACTTTATATATTTATGTATTACTTAAATTTTAGAAAATGCTTCCACATAATGCAATTGTTCAGTCTTTTATGAAAAGCCTTTCTGGAAAATGATTGATCATTTTAATGGAAATAAGTAAGTACCACCTTTTGTAATGCAACTGGAAAAATCCATGTTCTAATATAATTTCTCTCTTATCCCTTGTGTGCCTGCTGTGAGGTTATTGCTACTGCATGCCATCACAGTTTATGACACATGAAATGAAAAGCAGCTTGTTTTTGGCATCATTACCTCTTGGTGTAATTAAAACTGAGTGCTTTGGCACTGGCATGATATGGGTGATGGATTATGAAAGCATCACACATGTGGGGAAGAGGATATCGTATGAAATCAGCACCTTCCCTATTTGCAGGTGCCAAAAAACAAGTCTCATTTTTTGCGATGAAAAAAAATCGGGGCTAATGCAAAGTCACATCATGCAAGTTCAAACCAGCAAGTCAATGAAGGAAGCTGGCATCCCAGTTTGTGGGATGAAAAACTGGGGCCAAATCTAAACTGTCATAAGGTAGGTTCGAGCCAGAAGTCAAACACAGGCTGAGTGAAAACTATCTTTGATGTTATTTTCTCACTGATTTGTCAATAGTTGAATGGATTAAAAATACTTGTGATTGTTTAAGAAGTGTTTCTGTACTATACGTTTGGTTTTGTTTTAAAAGAAATGTTTCTTTACTTGGAGTTTGGTTTTTTATTACAGTAAACCCTCTCTAATCCGGATTGAAATATGAAAAATTCTGTTCACAGTTAATGAGTGCTTTGAAATACATGGGATAGGAAGGCAGATGAGTCACTCTGACTGCTCAGAGAGAGACGGAACATACATTACATTGTCTTGTGTGTTCTTTAGTATCGTTGTTGACACGGTGAGTCAGACGGATGGTATTGCTTATATCGCTTCATTTGCTTACTTCTTTGGCGCCTCTGTAGCCAGGTGGGCAGGAGCAGCAGTGCGTAGCACATGCTTCTTGATTAGACCGGGGTTCGAGCCCGTCACCACCAAATATGGAGGATGCGGAAAGGTCAGGGAATGACCACCGCATATCCCTGGAGCAATATGGCCATAGTTGCTAATGCTCCTAAAAACCAAATAACAAGCTTACTTCTTTATACATATATATGGATAAGTGAACATATTTTATATAATTATGGATTCTAAAGAATTGAAAACTAGAATAAAAAGAAAATACATTATTTTAACTATATGCATTAACAAACCAAAGTGATAGAACAACTTGAAAATGGTGTTTCTAGAAAAAAAATTGCTGAAGAAAAATGGTATTTGATTCAACAGACTGTGTCAGATATTAAAAAACAAAAAGAATCTATAAAGGCATTTGCTTTAAAATTCGATGTGGGGAGTGATAAAAGCAATGCATCAAATAGACAGCTATTAAAAAAAGCCAAAAGAAGTGTTGCTGGAAGAAGCTGTATCAGCAATGATCAAGTGGCATTGCATGCGATGCTAAAACCACCTGATAAATGTATAAAAATATAATACATTTATCCACTATCAATGGATAAATGTATTTTCCTTTTATAGTTTTTAAATAAAAGCTCCACAGAGATATATTTTTATTTATTTTCATCAGCACTACCTATATCATAAAATTTCCATTTATTTGTGTTCTAAGTTTTTTTTTTTTTTTTTTCGTCTTTTAGGGCTACCTTTTGCTTCACTAATTCGGATTATTGCTTAATCTGGATGACCTCTCCCCCAATTAATCCAGACTAGCGAGGGTTTACTGTATTTTAAACAATTTAAAAAATTCAATTTTTCCAGAATTGTGTTTACCAAACTGTGCTCATAGAATGTTTTCAAGAACTGTATTTTCAAGTAAAAAATCAAAAAATTCCCCATAAATGGAAGCAATACACCAGAGGTCACCAGAACAATTCATTACCATATGTGGCACAATGACCAAAACTTGAATCATTTTTCAAACAGAGGATGGAGTCAATTTTTCAGATGCCAATGTACGGTTGGCAGAAAATTCAAAACAGGCTGCAGAAGAGTTGAAAGGAAGCAATCACAGAGTTTTAATTATAAGATAATCTAATGTCACTGTAATACAATTAAACATTACATAATCGATATAAATAATATTCTCTCTGTGATCAAAATCAAACAGGAAAAGCATACAAATTCGATTTGATTTCAAATACTGGATTGAAATGCCCCAGTATTCTTGTGTAGGGCAAATGCAGCCAATTCTCTGGGTTAAAGATAAACATAACAGTTATGTTTTTAGATGGATGTAAAATACTGTACATACTATACAGTAATGCTATATATTACTTTAACAATGTCTATAAAGGAATTATTTACACACAACCTCATTATCATTTCTTACACTAATGGTGGCCAATGAGAATTATGACTAAGGTGCACATTTAAGATTAATTCAATGAAATGCTTAAACCCTTGCTGACAACATGTGTATTGCAGTTTTCAAATATGTAAAAATCTTCTCTATAGATAAATGAGTTAAAATAGTTTCTCTTGATGCAATTTGAAGGCAGATTATGAGAAATCTTTGGCAAAGGATGCAAAGAAACCAGCAAAGATTTCTTTACTTATATAAACTGTAAGAGGGAGGGGATGAATCAGATTGGTAAACTTGATATCAATGCATTGACTGTAGATTATCATTCTCAGATAGCTGCTGAACTAAATGAGTATTTTGCATCTACAATCATATGAGGGGTTATTCAAGGAGGAGAGGGCCAGATGTTTATCAAACTCTAACAGAGAGTTAAATGATTTTGTAATAACTGAGAGCAAAGCAGAAGAGAAATTGTTGAAGTTAAACATAAGAAAGGCACCTGGGGTGGTAGGATCTATCCGGTTATATTAAAGGAGGCAGCAAAGGAAGTAAGCAAACCCTTAGCCATAATTATGACAGCATCCTTGGACTCAGGGGAGGTCCCCACGGACTGGAGATGTGCAAATGTATCCCCAATTCACAAAGGGGGATCAAAGGGTGACACGAGTAATTACAAACCAGTTAGTTTAACTTCTGTTCTGGGTAAAATAATGGAGTCACTGGTTAAAGATGCATTGCAGGATCATCTAGACAAGACTGCAGCAATAATACAGACACAGCATGGGATTGTTAAGGGGAAGTCTTGTCTGACCAGTTTGATTGGATACTATGACATGGTCACAAGGAGCTGAATGAAAAAAATAATTTTGTTATCATATACTTGAATTTAAGAAAAGAGTTTGATATTGTTGCACATGGAAGACTACTGTATAAATTGGAGCAGTATGGCATTAAGGGAAAGTTGCTACAATGGATAAAAGGACGGTTGAGTGGGAGAAGACAGAGAGTGGTAAAAAATGGACACTGCTCTTTGTGGACTAATGTTATTAGTAACTTCCACTTGGGTTCAGTGTTAGGTCCATTGTTGTTTTCTATATTAATCAATGATATTGATGAATGCACGTACCCAGGGGCTCACATCTGGTGAGTATGGGCTTGGCACACCCAGGATCCTGAGCTGGATATCCTCATTCTTCTCTTCCTTGGTGATTCCCTTCTACTTCTCTCTCTCTCTCTCTCTTTCTCAGGGTAACTCAGAATTTTTTTTTTTTTTTTTTTTTTTTGTTGCTGCAACAAAAGCCTCAGGCTTCCTTGCACTATATGGCTAATGATAATAATAAAATATCAAGCTTGAACCCCGGTCTACTCAAAGAGCATGTGCTACTGCACTCCCGCTCCTGACCACTCGACTACGAGGCCGCCGTAATGACAGTATGCTGCTGCAACGGGATCTGGAAAAGTTGGGCAGATGGACTAAGAAGTGGCAACTGAAGTACTGCATATGGGTAGCAGTAACCCCAGAGTAACATATGAACTGTGTGGTGTTACACTCAGGTAGTGGAGAATGAAAGAGACCTGGGGGTAATTGTGCAGTCAGATATGAAGTTTTCTGAGCAGTGTAGACACACTGCAAGAGTAGGTGATGGGGTTTTGTCAATCAATGATATACAGGAATTTTGTGAGCAGGAACAAGGAGATGATTATACCCTTGTATAAGGCAATGGTCAAGCCACGCTTTGAGTACTGTGTACAGGTCTGGAAGCCTCATTTTAGGAAGGATGTAGAGCTGCTGGAACGAGTATAGAGAAGAGCAACAAGACTGGTGAGGGACATAAAGGGATACTCTTACAAAAAAAAGGCTTAAGCTCTGCAAATTGCAGCATCTGGAGACAAGGCACCTGCGAGGCGATCTGATTGAGTTGTATAAGGCCTTGAATGGATTGAGCAGGTTCAATGCTGACAGGATTCTTCCTCTCACTCAGATTACAAACCTGAGGGGGCATAAACTGAAATTGAGGAAAGATAGTTGTTGAATAGATGTGTGGAAATTTGCCTTTAGCCAGTGGGTAGGTGATTGCTGCAACAAACTTCCATCTGTTGTTGTGGAAGTTGATAGCTTAAATAAATTCAAATCAGAACTAGACAAGCATTTGATATGAATGGATGGGTGAAATGGGAAGGGGTTTTTTTTTTGGCTGATGCTGTATAAGCTTGCTTTCTTTATCGTATGCCTCTACTAATGGTAATGCTAATGCCAATTTAATCTTGATGTGGTTCACCTTGAATTGGTTGAATAATATTTATTTATTAAACAGTAAGGGAAGTTACACAGGAACTTTAGGAAAATATGACTCACCTTGACTCATTAAGATATTTCAAAATGAAATTACTCTAAGAGGTTGGAATGTTACATTTGTGAACACATAAAGAGCCTTCTCATTAATTCAAATGTCTTGTTCTTCTCTTAATTATTTCTTACTTATTCATTTTAATTTCATTGCATAATTATGCATTATAACCAGTGATAGTAGTAGTAGTAGTAGTAGTAGTGGCATGTGATGCAAGAAAGCAAATGTATGAGCTTATGCAGCATCAGCCAAAAAAAAAAAAAAAAAAATCACACCATTCCCTCCAAATGCCTGTCCAGTTCCTCCTTAAATTTATTCAACCTATCAACTTCCACAACAGCAGATGGAAGTTTGTTCCAGCAATTAACCACCCACTGGCTAAAGGCAAATTTCCGCACATCTATTCTACATCTGTCCTTTCTTAATTTGAATTTATGCCCCCTTAGGTTTGTAATCTGAACAAATGGAAGGATCCCATCAGAATTCAGCGTGCTGAACCCATTCAAGGCCTTTTTGATTCCCATTCAAGATGGAAATCAAAAATTTTAATAACCTGTTCTCTATCACCTTACTCCCCCTTTTCATGGTAAAAAAGAAAAACCAAACATAGACCAAAATTAGCATAGTTCGCATGGCATTCTGTGTGAAACGGCCTTTAGGGATCGGTTCGGCAAACTTGAGAAATTCTAGGAACAGGTTCGCGTGAACCAGTGCGAACCAGTTGAATCCCACCACTGATTATAACCCTTTAATCAGTATTTGCTTGAAATATATTTTATTTTATTCTACCATACTGTTCTATATTAAGGGGCAACACTTGTCTTTTTACATATCAAAGAGG
Organism: Mastigoproctus giganteus; assembly: GCF_048544385.1. NCBI lineage: Eukaryota > Metazoa > Arthropoda > Arachnida > Uropygi > Thelyphonidae > Mastigoproctus > Mastigoproctus giganteus. The sequence goes on from NC_143586.1 coordinate 60,067,130, forward strand.
AATTGTATCCACGTTTCTTGGATTGGTCAACGTGTACTCATGTTATCTGATAATTCTACTGTTTGTTTTTGTAATTAGAATCTCTTTTACAGTTTGTAAATTTATTTTCCTCCTTTTTGGTTTTTCACTTACTTTTTAGGTTAGGCTGTTATTCTTATTCTCCCTACATATTTATAATTTAATCAATTTACAACTGGTTCTATATATGTTAAATACGTGTGGACATTTCTAGTACTTAAAGACTTTATAACATTATTTCAATATTAGTTTTCTCTAAACATACATTTTCTTTCTCCTATGTTTCATTTTAGCTATTTTCTATATATTTTCTCTTATTAACTCTGGATTACTATAATTAAATTAATACTAATATTACCCATTGGGAAAATTTCACAATTTTCAAATACATCTAAAGAGGGCAGAATACATATAAATACTACTAAAGAGGGCAGAATAGTAAAAAGTCTACTAAAAACTCACTTTTCATTTTAAAAACTGATCACCTCTCATCTCTATGTCTTTAATGTCCTGGTGAAACCTCTCACTCTGTTCTTCACTTACACTTAGCATTAGTAGAGGCATATGACGCAAAAAAGCAAGCTTATGCAGCATCAGCCAAAAAAAAAAAAAAAAAAAAAAAACCCACCTCCATTTCACCCCCGTTTATTCCAAATACCTGTCCAGCTTAGCCTTAAATTTATTTAGGCTATCAACTTCCACAACAAGGGATGGAAGTCTGTTCCACCAACCAACTACCCGCTGGCTAAAGGCAAACTTCTGCACATCTATCCTACACCTGTTCTTTCCTCAATTTGAATTTATGTCCTCTCAAGTGATTATTCTGAGCAAGAGGAAAAATCCCATCAGCATTGAGCTTGCTCAAACCATTCAAGGCTTTATACACCTCAATCAGATCACCTCGCAGGAGTCTAGTCTCCAGACACTGCAATTTGCAAAACTTAAGCCTTTCTTCGTAAGAGCAACCCTTCGTTCCATTCACTAATCTTGTTGTCCTTCTCTGTATCCATTCCAAAAGCTCTACAGCCTTCTTAAAATGAGGCTGACAGACCTGTATACAGTACTCAAGGTGTGGCTGCTCTAGAAAAATTCCTGTATATCATTGACAAGATACCATGAGCTACTCTTGCAGACCATCTGCACTGCTCAGAAAACTTCATATCTGCCTGCACAATTACCTCCAGGTCCTTTTCATTCTCTATCACTGTCAGTGTAGTACCTAAGAGTTGATACATTACTCTGGGGTTACTGTTTCCCATATGTAGTACTTTACATTTGTCAATGTTAAACTTCATTTGCCACCTCTCAGCCTTTCTTAGATCCTGTTGCAGCAGCGTACTGTCAGTAGTGTCCTTAACAGCCCTGCCAACCTTTGTATTATCTGCAAACTTGGACATTAAGCTTGATAAACCATCATCAATATCATTTATAAATACAGAAAACAACAATGGACCCAACACTGAACTCTGAGGGACTCCACTAATAACATTAGTGGACGAACATTAGTCCACTTCCTCAATTTTCTGGGAAAAGTCAATGTGGAAGTGTAAAAATGTACAGTGACACTCATGTTGTGGCCCAACTTCTTAAAATGTAGTACAGTCTCTATAATACTTCTTTGAAAATGATATTTTTCATATTCTTGTGCCCTTTTGGTAACCTTATCTTAACGTGCTAGAAGGATTTGACTCGAGACATTGCTACATGGAGTTGGCCATGACTAAATACAGGGTTAGTAAGAGAAATTCCAACTTAAGTCTTGTACCATTGATCAATCCTTCTGAAATTGCCATATTCTGCATTAAAATAACAACTGCCCCTACCTTCAACTCTAAAATGTTGGGTGGTAAACCACTTAAAATTAAGCCGTCCAGGAATTCGGTTGGATATTGCAAAAGTTCTTCAGTATCTTCAGATATAATTGTGTTAACACTCTTATATTGTAATGAATCACTGGGCACCATTTGTAAAATTTCTAAATTTATTCTTTCACACTTGTCATTACTGTGACATATTAAATCTTTCGGATCCTTTAAAGCACATTTCAGACTGATCCCAACTACAATTGCAGAAACATGAAAAGGCATGTATCTTCTTCACCACAAGGTATGTCAACACAACCCATTAGATTAGAATGACGATGAATATGAGTTCTGAACGTTTTAAAATAACGAATGGCAAAGAATGTATGAGCTTGCATGCACAACATGGGGATATAGTGAGCCAGCAGTGCAAAGGAATCCTAATGATTAGTTTTTTCTCTTAAGGTAGGCAATTTCGCAACTGGTAGCAGAGTTTTATTACTTGGTCATCACGCAACACAGCGGCAACCTCCAAGGCAGATTGCGCTGGTCCCACAGGAACTAGTAGTTGTTGGTGACTCTATTGTCAGGGAAACGGGAACATCCTTTGTAAAAAGGATAGGTGGAACAGGACCAGGGTATGTCTGCCAGGGGCAAAGGTTGATGACGTTGTAGAGCGGATATCATCTTTCAAGGGCACAAAAGGTGATATAGTTGTACACGTTGGCACTAATGATATTAAGAGTAGGAGACCGGCGGAATTACTCAACAAGTACAGGTCACTGTTGAAAAAAAGCCGTGAAATAGGGTTGAATTTGAAAGTGTCTGCAATTCTGCCCAGACATGATAGGAGGGAGTACATGATGAGAGCCTTGTCGATCAATTCGGCCCTGGAAAGATTGTGCAAGGCTCAAGGGGTAGAATTTTTTTCAGCCTGGACTGTACTTGTTAACAGGAGAGATTGCTTCTACAGGGATGGGATACACTTAAATAGAAAGGGTGCAAGAATATTTGCTGATGCTATCGAGGCAGTGTTAGGTGGGTCGGAAAACTGCTAGTTTGGGGGGATACAAAGACTAATAGTTTAACAGTAACCGCAGGCAGAGGTGAATGTGATTCTTGCACAACTTCTATTAGAATAAGAAGCGACCTGGAGCGAGGGGTGTTGGGGGTTTCAGGGACGGATGGCAGTCATCATGGAATAGTTAGGTATATGGGATGTGTTAGGGTAACAAGGAATAGGCATAGGAGCATGTATGCTTGCATGTATACCAATGCTAGAAGTATAGTAAATAAATTTGATGAATTTGAAGTGTTGGTCAAGACATCAAAGGCGGATATTGTTGGGATAGCAGAGACGTGGTGTCACAAAGATATAAGGAATGTAGAACTGGAATTTGAGGAGTACAATGTGTACAGAAAGGATAGACAGGACAGAAAGGGAGGGGGTGTTATGCTGTTAATTAAGAAAAACATAAAATCAAAGGAAGTGCACCCAGTTAATATAGATGAACTGTGCTCTGTTGAGTCAGTTTGGTGTGAGGTAAGCACTGCGAAAGGAAAAATAAGAGTAGGAGTGTGTTATAGGCCTAATGACTTGAATGAGTACAATGAACAATTGTACAGAGAAATAGAGTGGGCCAGTAAATCAGAATGTCTTATAATGGGGGATTTTAACTTCCCAGATATTGACTGGAACTTGTGGGTTGGTCACTCACACACTAGTCAGACTTTTGTGGATTTATTGGATGATTGTTTTCTGCAGCAGCATGTTCGAGAGGCAACTAGAGAAAGTAACACTCTTGATCTGGTTATCAGCAGTGATCATTCGTGTATTAAGAATTTGCAGATAAAGGAACCACTAGGTGGCAGTGATCACAGTGTGCTGAAGTGGGATTTACTCAAAGAGGTAACTACCGTCAGGGGTAAAGGAAAGGGTTTTTGCTTCCGTAAAGGGGAGTACAGTGGTCTCAGACAGTTTTTAAATTCTGTACAGTGGGATCAACTGACGATGTTACAAACAGTAAATTCTAAGTGGGAAGCATTCAAAGAATTAATCGTGGAAGCTACTAGACTTTATATACCGATTAAGAAATATCGTTCAAGGTTTAGGCCTAAATGGTTATCAAATGAACTAATGAGACTCGTGACAGAGAAGAAAAATGCATGGGATGCATATAAATTATCAGGTGACGCAGAAGCCTGTGGCAGATATAAGCTAGTCTGTAATCAGGTCACAAAGGAGATTCGGCAGGCGAAGGCGGATTACGAGAAATCTTTGGCAAAAGATGCTAAGAAAAACAGCAAGGATTTCTTTACTTATATAAACTCTAAAAGGAATGGGATGAATATGATTGGTCCACTTGACATCGATGGTTCGACTGTTGATGATCCTGCTCAGATAGCAAACAAACTGAATGAGTATTTTGCATCTACATTCACACGTGAGGAATTATTACAATTTGAAAATAGAAGAAGGTTATCAAATTGTAGCAGTGTGCTTAATGATTTTGTAATAACTGAGAGCAAAGTGGAGGAGAAATTGTTGAAGTTAAACATAAGAAAGGCACCTGGGGTGGATGGGATCTATCCAGTTATTTTAAAGGAGGCGGCAAAGCAACTAAGCAAACCCTTAGCCATAATTATGAGAGCATCCTTGGACTCAGGGGAGGTTCCCACGGACTGGAGATGTGCAAATGTGTCCCCAATTCACAAAGGTGGATCAAAGGGTGACACGAGTAATTACAGACCAGTTAGTTTAACTTCTGTTCCGGGTAAAATAATGGAGTCGCTGGTTAAAGATGCATTGCAGGATCATCTAGACAAGACTGCAGCAATAATTCAAACACAGCATGGGTTTGTTAAGGGAAAGTCTTGTCTGACAAATTTGATTGGTTATTATGATGTGGTCACAAAGGAACTGGATGCAAAAAATAATTTTGATATCATATACTTGGATTTCAGGAAAGCTTTTGACACTGTTGCGCATGGAAGACTACTGTACAAATTGGAGCAGAATGGTATTAAGGGTTAGTTGCTACAATGGATAAAAGGATGGTTAAGTGGGAGAAGACAGAGGGTGGTAATCAATGGGTGCTGCTCTTCGTGGACTAATGTTATTAGTGGAGTCCCACAGGGTTCGGTGTTGGGTCCACTGTTGTTTTGTGTATTTATCAATGATATTGATGAAGGTATATCAGGCTTAATGTCGAAGTTTGCAGATGACACAAAGGTTGGCAGGGTTGTTAATGACAGTAATGGCAGTGTGCTACTGCAACAGGATCTAGATAATTTGGGCAGATGGGCTAAGAAGTGGCAACTGAAGTTCAACCTTGACAAATGCAAAGTACTGCATATGGGTAGAAGTAACCCCAGAGAAACGTACCAACTGTGTGGTACTACACTTAAGGTGGTAGAAAATGAAAAAGACCTGGGAGTAATTGTGCAGTCAGATATGAAGTTTTCTGAGCAGTGCAGACAGGCTGCTAAGGCGGGTCATGGGGTTTTGTCAATGATATATAGGAATTTTGCTAGCAGGGAAAAGGAGGTGATTGTCCCTCTGTATAAGGCAATGGTCAGGCCACGCCTTGAGTACTGCGTACAGGTCTGGAGGCCTAATTTATAGAAGGATGTAGATTTGCTTGAGCGTGTACAGAGAAGAGCAACACGATTGGTGAGGGGAATGGAGGGATTCTCTTACCAAGAGAGGCTTAAGTTCTGCAAATTGCAGTGGCTGGAGACTAGGCACCTGCGCGGTGATCTGATTGAGGTCTATAAGGCCTTGAATGGGTTGAGCACGCTGAATTCTGATGGGATCCTTCCACTTGTTCAGATTACCAACCTACGGGGACATAAGTTCAAATTAAGAAAGGACAGATGTAGAATAGATGTGCAGAAATTTGCCTTTAGCCAGCGGGTGGTTAATTGCTGGAACAAACTTCCATCTGTCGTTGTGGAAGTTGATAGGTTAAATAAATTTAAGGAGGAACTGGACAGGCATTTGGAGGGAATGGTGTGATTTTTTTTTTTTTTTTTGGCTGATGCTGCATAAGCTCCTACACTTGCTTTCTTGCATCATGTGCCACTACTGCTACTACTACTATTTTTTTTTTTCCAAAACAAAGGACACAATTGTGCGAATATGTGTGCAAATTGTTAATTAGAAAAAAATGCCTTATCAACTTAGACAACTGTTTGTTTAACAGTCAACAACCTCCTGTGGCTCCACCTACGAAGTGAATGCTGAACTATTCTCATTTTTACTACAAAATTGGCCTATTCCGTAAATGAAAACTATTCGGAATTTTTAAATTTTAAAAACTTTGTGCACACCTAGGAAGAAATATCTTCAATTTGAGACCACTTCCAGCCCGATCGGTTAATCCTATCGTTCACACTGACGGAGTAAAGAAAACGGCTTCTGTATTAAATATATAGATGTTTAATACTTAGTAAAAATTCAGGGAAAAAGCCTCGGACTGAAAGAAAATTTACAGACATAAATTAGAAAATACATTATGTAGCACAGAGCAAGCTTTCAATTTAAAAATTATTTTTTTACTAAAGGTCACCACAATGAGAAATAGCTTGGAATACCTTTGATTACTGCTACTATAGAATTTGCAATCAAGAATGGACCATTTTTAAGTCATCACTACCTATTCATGAATAGTATGCACAGAGCCAACAGAAATGCCTACAGCTGTTGCAAATTCTTCTATGGTTTGATCTCTGTTGCCCAAAATTTTCTCTACTCGATGGATGCTGGCTTCAGAATGAGTGGTTTGAGGTCTTGGTTGATGAGCTTTGTTCTTGCAAGACTCTCACCCTCCACAAATTTTCTGCATCCAGCTATTCACATCCATAACACTGTCCACAGAAACTGACATTTCCCAATTAATTTCAATATAACTTTTCCCCATTAATTTCAATTACCAAATAATTACATGTTCTTGATGAGTGAAGGCCACCATCTTAAGTATTGCAAACATACTACATTGTTTGGAACAATGCAGTTGATGTGTCATGTTGTATCATGCTGTCATCTTTTGACAACATTCTAAACTAACTTCTTACCATGTTTAAAGAAGTTGCAATAATATACGTTATTATTTTTTTAAAATTCAGTTTGGAGCCTGAAGAAGTCAGGCTCCAAACTGAATTTTTCTTGCCTGAAGAAGTCAGGCAAGATAATCTATTCAACAAATTATTTAATATTAACATTTCTAATAATAATCCACTGTTCCTTGTCTGATTATGGGCTTTTATTTGTAAAAACCTTGTTTATTTTGGTTTTTAGGAGCATTAGCTACTAAGGCCATATTGCTCCGGGATATGCGGTGGTCATTCCCTGACCTTTCCTCCGTATTTGGTGGTGACGGGCTCGAACCCCGGTCTAATCAAGAAGCGTGTGCTATGCACTGCTGCTCCTTCCCACCTGGCTACGGAGGTGCCACTAAAAATCTTGTAATAAATCCTCACCCCCAACTACATTAATACCATCACTTCTAATTAACTTTTGATGTACTGTCATTTTTTTACAGGTTTAGATTTTAACTTTCTTTAAACCTTTTGACTTCTCTTCTTCATTTTCTTAACTTTCCTTCACATTCTCTTGCTCTGGAATCTTATACATTGAATGTTGTACCAATGTCTGCCATCTTCTCTTATTTGTCTTTAATTACATATACAGTGGAGGCTCATTAGTATGTTCACACTTAGTATATTTTCTTGCATAGTATGATCATTTTGGAAGTCCCAGTCCTATTCCAATTAATTATATGTACAGAGATCCCGTTTGCCGTTTTTATGATTCCCATTTAGGATACTTAAATTTCCTCTGGGTATGGGATTTCGTTTTAAACAAACTGTTTCAACAAAGTGGGCTTTTTTGTATGCTCCCTGGTAGTGGATATAGACAACTACATAATAAAATCAGATGAATGCTGAGAATGACATTAGTGTTGATGATTATGTTGAGTGTGACAACAGCAGCAGCACTGTTCCCAGCCTTTGTTATTAGGAGAAACAGAGGTGCTGCTGCTGCTACCAATGAAGATGAGGAGGATAGTGAAAACCAGAGCTCACGATCATGTTAAAGATGACAGTGTTATTCAAGAGTCAACTTAAATTGTTTATATAATTTTAATATAAATAGTGCCATCAAACAAATTAATTCTCTTTTAATTAAAACTCAAGGTAATACTGTTACAGCTAATTGGGTGAATTTTTAGACTATATCATGTTTAGACAGGAATTTGGAAATTTCAAAGCTAATTGATATTCAGATGGCCACACATTTCAAAGTGCCATTTACTTCCCTTATGACAAAAGAATCACTTAAATAAAAAAAACTTACTTATAGTTTTTTATTTATGTGATTTAATTAATTTTAATTACTTATGTACTTATAGTTGACTGGACATCAACTAAAAAGAAAAAACACTTGTTGTGTAAATGATATTTTAGCTTCTTTAGACAACATCGAAAAATGATTTCCATTTGTAGGTTTAAATTTGCAAAACTTTTTCTAAAGTAACTGATAAAAATAATTGTTGAGAATTTATGAATTCTCGTTTCATAGCATATTAATTACCTGTCTGTGTGGAAACAGGAGTTGTAACAGATTCTGTAAAAGAAAAATTTGAATATGAATCAGTAAAATATATATAAAATATTTTCTAAGGTAGTGGAGATTGTCAATGTTAATCCACTACTCTAAACTTAATGCCTTAATGAAATACCAGTAAAGTAAATGCCAATCATATCACTCAAAACATTAAAGGACAACGAAAACTACTCCAGAAGAATAACAGGTGCCAAGAACTACTGCTACTTACCATTTTCTTACAAATGGAGTATAATAATGTAGGTCTAACAAATTTCTTTCAGTGGGCACTTTTTTTGAACTCCATTTTTTGAAAATTGTAATGCAGTCATGAATACAGATTTTTTATTGAAATTTTTTTCTACAGCTTTTATAACTACATGTATATGCATTTTAAAAATAAAATGCTAATGATACTAAAAATTATTATTTAAAAAAATTATAACCTAAGTGACCACCTCGTTTATCACAGAATGCCAGTTTTAGAAAATTATAATGTAGCCATAAAACAGATTTTATATTAATTTTTTTTTTTTCCCATTAGTACAAATACTTGTACTATTAACAGTCCAATGGGCACATGGGGAGTATAATAGGTGCTCATTTATACTATATACATAGCTGACACTTCTGACTTTCAAAAAACTGGAGATCAGCATTTTGAAATTAAAAACGCAGGAGGTAAAGAGATTACTGGGCCAAAACAGGCCAAAAAACAAAATTTAAAACACACATTATACTATAAATTAAATTTTACTAACAATATACACATTTTACATTGAAATACAGCCCCTCCCCCCAAAAAAAATGTGTGAATCAGTCTAGACTTGATTACTGAGCATTTCCAAAAGTTTCATAAGAAAAAGATTTGAACTTTGAACCCAGTTTTTGTTTTTGAGAGAATATTCACCTTGCTAAATTTTCTCTCAAACTTAACATTGCTATGAGGAATTGTTAAAATGCTAATCATTAGTTGGGATTGTTTGTTATAGTTCAAATCTCCTTGTGCATTTGTTCCACTGTACATCAATTCTTCCTTCTTTCATATTGGTGTTTGGGAGGTTCTCACAATAAAACTGAGAGAACTGATGCTGCAAAACATTGCTTCATGTATTTTTTTTTTTTTTTAATCTTTAATGATGCCAAGAAGTACTGGAAACTTGTCCAAAAAATTTCAAATTTGAAAATGATATTATCATTTGCATTAGCAGAGGCATATGATGCAAGAAAGCAAGCTTATATCATCAGCCAAAAAAAAACAAAAAAAAAAAAAAAAAACGCTTCCAATTTCACCCATCCATTCATTCCAAAAGTTTGTCTAGTTCAGCTTTGAATTTATTTAAGCTCTCAACTTCTACGACAGATGGAAGTTTGTTCCAGCAATCAACCACCCACTGGCTAAAGGCAAATTTCTGCACATTTATTCTATAAATGACTTTCCTCAATTTGAATTTATGTGCCCTCAGGTGCAACATCAGAGCAAGAGGAAGAACCCCATCAGCATTGAGCTTGCTCACACTATTCAAGCCCTTATACACTGCAATCAGATGGAGACTAGGCACCGTGCAGGTGCTGTCTCCAAATCTGCAATTTGCAGAACTTAAGCCTTTCTTGGTAACAGCAACCCTTTTTTCACTCACTAAACTCATTGCCCTTCTTTGTACTCATTACAGCAGCTCTACATCTTTCATAAAATGAGGCCTCCAGACCTGTATGCAGTATTCAAGGTGTGTCCTGACCACTGCCTTATACAACGCGATAATCACCTCCTTATCCCTGCTAGCAAAATTCCTATATATCATTAACAAGACCCCATGAGCTACTTTTGCAGCCTGTTTGCACTGCTCAGAAAACTTCATAGCTGACTGCACAATTATCCCCCTGGTCTTTTTCATTATCCACTACTCTGAGTGTAGAACCACACAGTTGGAATGTTACTCTGGGATTACTACTACCGATATGCAGAACTTTACATTTGTCAATGTTAAACTTCAGTTGACAGCCCATCCTCTCATTTCCTCCCAGTCCACCCACCTGCTTGACTTTTTCAGATCCTGTTGCAGTAGCATTCTTACTGTCATTAACAACCCTACCAACCTTGGTATCGTCTGCAAACTTCAACGTGAAGCTTGATAGACCTTCATAATATCATTGAAAAATACAGAAAACAACAATGGGCCCAACACACAGACCTCTGGGGGGACACCACTATAACATCAGTCCATGAAGAGCAGTGTCCATTGATTACCACTCTCTGTCTTCTACCACTTCACCTTCCTTTATCTGTAGCAGCAACTTGCCCTTAATGCCATACTGCTCCATCCTGTACAGGTCTTCCTAAAAGAGCTTTTAAGGAAAGTTAGGAAGCTTTCCTAAAATCCAAGTATATGATATCAAAATTATTTTTTGCATCAAGTTGCTTCATGACCACATTGTAGTATCCAAGCAAATTGGTCAGACAAGACTTCTCCTTAACAAACCAGTGCTGTGTCTGAACTATAACTGCAGTTGTGTCTAGATGATCCTGCAGTGCTTCTTTAACCAGTGACTCCTTTATTTTCACCAGAAAAGAAAATTAAACTAACATGTCTGTAATTATTTGTGTTAACTTTTGATTCCCCTTTGTGAATTACGGAGATATTTGCACATCTCCAGTCCGTGGGGACCTCCCACGAGTTCAAGGATGCCCTCATAATCATGGCTAAGGGTCAGCTTACTTCCTTTGCTGCCTCCTTTAATATAACTGGATGGATCCCATCCACCCCAGGTTCCTTTTTTATGTTTAACTTCAACAATTTCTCCTACACTTTGCTCTCAGTTATTAAAAAATCATTTAACTCCCTGTTAGAGTTTGATAAGCTTCTGGCTCCCACTTCCCTACAGAATTCCTCATTATGGTTGTGTTTCTGGTTGGTTTTAATAGAATTTATAAATGGACTTTTTGCCTTCAAGGATACTTTAATTCATTTAATTTCTGTTATTAATCAAACTGACATCCCTATCTTTTAACGAACACATATACACATCCTCTCCTTCACACACACACACACACACACACACACACACACACACACACACACACACACACACACACACACACACACACACACACACACACACACACACACACACACACACACACACACACACACACACGTTCCTGTGCCTACACAAATAATGACAGTAAACACGAGTTGGAGTTGTTTGTTTGTTATTTGGTTGTGCCAGGGATATGCGGTGGTCATTCCCTGACATTTCCACATCCTCTGTATTTGGTGGTCACGGGCTTGAACCCTGGTCTAATTAAGAAGCGTGTGCTACGCACTGCTGTTCCTGCCCACCTGGCTATGGAGGTACCCATGAGTTAGAGCTGCAATATGTATTAGTTAATTTGGGAGTAGCAGTCAATAATCGTTAATTTTTGGTTATGCAGAAAAACGTTTGTACACCACAGTTTTATCCAATGTCAAGTGCATTGAGTTAATTAAGATAATTCTTTGGTATGCCATGCTTTTTATATTTATACATGGTGTCTCAAAAATATTGGTACAAACGTTTAGGGGAGGTAGGTAATATCTAAAGGAATGTGAATCGCATAGGAACCCAGAACCGGAAACGTCACAGGAAAGGAGGCACAAGAAGCAGAAATGACACAAGACAGTAATTAGTGGCAAACATTTATTTGACATAATATTAACAATGGAGTAAGAGATGGATGCGTGACACTGACGCAGCATGGATTGACGGACACGGTCGAACACATCTGGAGTTTCTTTGACAGTAGCAGCAGCGCAGACGAGTCTCGCCACGAGATCCATTTCCGTCTCCACAGGCGATTCATACACAATAGATTTGAGGGCCCCCACAGAAAGAAATCAAGGCTCGATAAATCAGGTGAGCGTGGGGACCAGGAAATGGGTCTACCACGGCCAATCCATCGAAGCCCAAAACACCTGTTCAAATGGTCGTGAACACACCTTCCATAATGGGCAGGCGCCCCATCATGTTGAAACCAAATGTTGCATCTCACATTTGCTGGAACATTGTCAAGTAACCCTGGTAGAACTTGTTCAAGAAAGATCCGATATTTAGCAGAGTTCATGCGGGATGGTAACAGGTATGGGCCGACTAAGCAGTCACCGACCATATCTGCCCACACATTTATTGCAAAGTGATGTTGTGCCGCATGGGGGCGTACACCGTGTGGGCCCTCTGCTAATCCATACATTAGGTGCATGTCTGCCAGCTCACAGTTCGTATATCGATGCATGCTCTTCGTGCGACGACTACCGCTTGAATGAGTAAACCAGAAATTTTCCCTCCCGCAAACTGATGAACAGCGCCGTGTACCGACTTACGGTGACGTTTCCGGTTATGGGTTCCTATGCGATTCACATTCCTTTAGATGTTACCTACCTCCCCTAAACGTTTGTACCAATATTTTTGAGACACCCTGTATATACTATATAAACAGAGTCATTCTAATTTGTCTAAATTTTTAGTTTTTATTTGTGAACAAAATGTAAAATAGCATCTAACCCAAGGCTCGATTTACCAAGGTGGAATGGAACAATTGCTCCAGGAGCCAAAGGGCACCCCAGACCTCCATAACCTTAATTTTAAGGCCTCCAAAAATATGTGCATCAGGAAATCAGTTCTAGATTACCTAAATCTGACACAATCATATTAACAGCAGTATAACCAATCTGATAATTACTCACCCTCACTTAAAGGATCCATACAAATATAAGCACATCCATTAAAACAACATTTGCGGTCCACACTACAATCTGCATCAATGCGACAACGATCAAGACATTCAGAATCAGACAGTCCTACTGCTGATGGATCTGCTGTTATCCCAACTGCTGGACAATCTCCTGGTTTTCTGACTGGAAATAAAGTTGTAAAAGAACACAGTGAACAAATAACAGGAACTATAATTAATTTTTAATTATAATTATTTTTAGTTATTTATTTATTTTAATTTTTGAATGCTAGTTTTTGTTGATAATTATTAACAATATTTCTATAACAATCAAATATTTTTTGATAGGAAAATCTACAGTAAAACAGTTCCTTTAAGCATGAAAAGCTCTAAAGTAAAGACAAAAATATATTTATTTGATATCTGTATGTACAAATTTCCCTCCTCAATAGCACGAGTTATATTCTTTGGCAAGTCTGTGAATGAGAAACAATTAAACAATGGTGAAATAGAGATTTGGTTTCCAAATCATATAAAGTTTATACTGTGTGAGTGTAATTTGTTTAGTTGAACTTTAATAAACATCTGGCTCAGCCCTGCACAAGAGACTGCTATATAAGATAGAACATTTTGGAATCAGAAGTAAGAACCTGAGATGGATTATGGGTTACCTACAGTACAGGAGATGGAGGGCTGTAATTAATACTTATTCTTCAGAATAGGTTAGGTTAGAAATTATAGCCTCAAGAGATCAATGCTGGGGCCACTCCTGTTTCCAACTTTCTTAAATAACACTGATGAAGGGATACAGGAGTGTGGGGAAAATTTGCAGATGACATGAAAACCAATAGATTGGATAATGACCAATGCCAAGTAGCATTCTTTCAAGATAAATTCTTCAGGAATGATCACATAATTGACAACATGTTACAATGTTGCAAAAAGAAGGTTTTGCAGTTAGTAAATAGTAACCTTAAAGTAACTTGAAGGGAATGAATTAAAAACAGCAGAGGAAAAGGGACTGGGTGGTTATAATACAAGCAGTGTCACATTAGCATTAGTAGAGGCATGTGATGCAAGAAAGTAAGCTTATACAGCATCATCAAAAAAAAAAAAAAAAACACCTTCCCATTTCACCCATCCATTTGTTCCAAATGTTTGTCTAGTTCTGCGAATCAACTACCCACTGGTTAAAGGCAAATTTGCACATCTATTTGACAACTGTTTTTCCTCAATTTCAGTTTATGCCCCCTCAGGTTTGTAATCTGAGCCAGAGGAAGTATCCCACCAACTTAAGCCTTTCTTTGTAAGAGTACCCCTTTGTTGCTCTCAACAGTCTTGTTGCCCTTCTCTGTACTCGTTCTAGCAACTCTACATCCTTCCTAAAATGAGGCTTCCAGACCTGTATGCAGTACTCAAGGTGTGGCCTGACCATTGCCTTATAAAAGGGAATAATAACCTCCTTATCCCTGCTTGCAAAATTCCTGTATATTGACAAAACCCTATGACCTACTCTGGCAGCCTGTCTGCACTGCTCAGAAACTTCATCTCTGACTACACAATTACCCCAGGTCTCTTTCATTCTCCACTACCCTGAGTACAACACCACCAAGTTGGTATGTTATTCTGCATATGTCTACCCATATGCAGTACTTTGCATTTGTCAATGTTAAACTTCAGTTGCCACTTCTCAGCCCATCTGTCCAATTTTTACAGATCCTGTTGCAGCAGCAGCATACTGTCATTACTGTTATTAACAATGCTGCCAACCTTGGTATCATCTGCAAACTTTGACATTAAGCTTGATATACCTTCATCAATATCATTGATAAATATACAAAACAACAATGGGCCCAACACTGAACCCTAGGAAAAATTACTATTAACACTAGTCCACGAAGAGCAGTGTTCATTTATTACCACTCGCTGTCTTCTACTACTTAACCATCCTTTTATCCATTGTAGCAACTTGCCCTTAATGCCATCTGATCCAATTTGTACAGTAGTCTTCCATGTGCAACAGTATCAAAAGCTTTTCTTAAATTCAAGTGTATGATATCAAAATTAATTTTTGCATCCGGTTCTTTTCTGACCACGTCATAGTATTCAATCAAATTGGTCAGACAAGACTTCCCCTTAACATACCCATCCTGTGTCTGAATTATTACTGCAGTCTTGTTTAGTTGATCCTGCAATGCTTCTTTAACAAGTGACTCCATTATTTTCCATGGAACAAAATTCAAACTAACAGGTCTGTAATTACTCATGTCACCCTTTGATGCCCCTTTGTGAATTGGAGATACATTTGTACATCTCCAGTCAGTGCGGACTTCCCCTGAGTCCAAGGATGCTCTCATAATTATGGTTAAGCATTTGCTTACTTGCTTTGCCACCTCCTTTAATATAACTGGACAGATTCCACTACCCCAGGTACCTTTCTTATGTTTAACTTCAACAATTTCTTCTCCACTTTGCTCTCAGTTGTTACAAAATCATTTAACTCCCTGTTAGAATTTGATAAATATCTGTCCCTCTCCTCCTCGAATAACTCCTCATGTGTGAATATAGATGCAAAATACTCATTTAGTTTGGCAGCTATCTGAGAATGATCATGTACAGTCAAGCCATTGATATCAAGTGGACCAATGCGATTCATCCCCTTCCTTTTAAAGTTTATAGAAGTAAAGTCTTTGCCAAAGATTTCTCATTTTCTGCCTTTGCTTGCCTAACCTCCTTTGCCACTTGATTACAGACTAGCTTATATCTACCATAGACTTGTGTGAAACCTTACAATTTATAAGCATCCCATGCATTTTTCTTCTCTGCCACATGTCTCATTAGTTCATCTGACATTCATTTGGGCCTAAACTTAGAACAGAATTTCTTAGTTGGAACAAAAAGCCTAGTAGTAGCTTCCAAGATTACTTCCTTGAATGCTTTCCATTTAGAATTTGCTGTTGGTAACATCATCAGTTGGACCCACTGTATAGAATTTAAAAAATCTCTGAGACCACTGTAGTCACCTTTACGAATGCAAAAACCCTTCCTTTTACCCCTAATGGTAGTTATATTTTTAAGTAAATCCCACACTGCACTGTGATTACTGCTACCTAGTGGTCCCTTTACCTGTAAATTATTAATGCACGAATAATCACTGCTGATAATCAAATTAAGAGTGTTAATCTCTCTTGTTGCCTCTCTAACATGCTGCTGCTGCTGTAGAAAACAATCATCCAATAAATCAGCAAAAGTGTTGCTAGTGTGTGAGTGACCAACCCACAAGCTCCAGTCAATATCTGAGAAGTTAAAAATTCCCCATTATAAACACTCTGATTTACTGGCCCACTCTATTTCTCTGTATAATTGTTCATTGTACTCATCAGAGTCATTAGGCCTATAACAAACTCTTACCCTCATTTTTATTTTCCCAGTGCTTATGTCACACCAAACTGACTCAACATTGCACTGTCTATCTATGTCAACTGGATGCACTTTCTTAGATTTTATGTGTTTCTTAACTAACAGCATAACCCCTCCTCCCTTCCTACGCTGTCTATCCTTTCTGTACATATTGTACTCCCCAAATTCCAATTCTGCATTCCTTATATCTGCGTGACACCACATCTCTGATATCCCAACAATATCTGACTTTGATGTCTTGACTAGCACTTCAAATTCATCAAATTTATTTACTATACTCTTAGCATTAGTGTACATGCACTTATTCTTACTCTTAGTTACTTTAACACAGCCTATGTATTTACTTGTTTCATGACTCCCAGCAGTTCCTGAAATTCCTTCAGCAACTTGCTTTCCGGGCTGCTGCTCATTCCAATAGAAGCAGTGCAAGAATCATTTCCACCTCTGCCTGCGGCTACTGTTAATCTAGTCCATGCATCCCTCCAAGCTAGCAGTTTTCCGATACACCTAACATTGCCTCAATAGCATCAGCGAATATTCTTGCACCCTTTCTATTTAAGTGTATCCCATCCCTGTAGAAGCAATCTCTCCTGTTAGCAAGCACAGACCACACCGAAAAAAATTTTACCCCATGAGCCTTGCACAATCTCTCCATGGCCAAAATGACTGACAGGGCTCTGATTGTATACAACCTCCTATCATTCAAGATTAAAAGTTTATTGTGGCGTCGAGTAAATTATTTGCATAATTGCTCAATGTTAATCACAACGCTAAAGTCCAAACTGCGGGATGGAGAGGTGAAGTGAACTTCTCTATTCTGAGGGTATACGAGACTTTGTCCTATAATACCACTAGACGAAAACAGAAGAGTGGAAGTTGACACCAGACAATACCATTTGGCGAGCATGTTAAGTTAAAATAAGATAGCCAAAAATGTCTTAACTACACTAAAACGTTTTGTACACTAAGAACAAAAAGTTTTAGTTATGCCTAGTCTAGCTATAGTTTTGTGCCCATGCCTTAGAGCCCCACAAATGGTAGAGGAGTTTGTGGTGGACAAAGGTGGATAAAAGTTTTTTTTTTTTTTAATTTAAAAATAAGTGAAATTATTATTATGAACTGAAGTAAATAACACTGATCTACCATGTGAAAGGTTACCCTGTAATATTGAAAACGTGCAATTAAATTGAATACACCTCAATAGAAACACTTAAACAATTTGAAAACATTTTGAGAATTTTCTCATTGCCTAACTTGTTGAAGTAGCTCCTGGATTAAGGTGGAATGAATTAATGGACTCGAGGTCTGCCAGTTTATTAATCCAGGAGCCAGTCCAACAGACAAGAAACAATGACTTTTCAAAATGTCAGCATGGTGTTTAAATGGGCGAAGGTAAAGTAAGTCCACATGAGAAGCATGCAAAAGTTTGATTAATTTACTGGTAAAAGTACTTTGCTGTAACAGCATTTGTATTGTTGCTTTCTCAATAAACATACAGTCGGTGTTATCGTTCAGGAGTAGAAATTAAATCCCATGGGAAATTGAAACCCTCCCAAAGTGGAGGGGGTAACCTGACCTTTTTTCTTTAGAATCACTGGTGGACTAGGGGATAAATTGTTTATTAAGAAAAAAAAAAAAAAGGCAATGGTAAAGGAAGCCCACATGAGAAGCACAGCAAACTTCGAAAAAGTTTACCAGTGAAACTTAGTTATGAACATTTTTTATGACGTCAGAACTTCCAATATGACTCTGTTTGTGATTCAATTAGTTTTGCTAAAGAAAAAAGGTCAGGTTACCCCCCTCCACTTTGGGAGGGTTTCAAGCTCCCGTGGGATTCAACTTTTCCTCCAGACCGATAACACCCACCGTCTGTTTACCGAACGAGCAACAATACAAATGCCATTACGGCGAAGTACTTTTACTGGTAAATTTCATCGAACTTTTGCATGCTTCTTGTGTGGACTTTCTTTACCTTAGCCTTTAAATGTTTCTATTGAGGCATATTCAATTCAGTTACAACATTTTGAATAAAACTATCTCTCAAAGTGTAGATTAGTGTCATTTATTTTAGTTCATTCTCATAAGACGAATCACCACATAATGTCCCTCTTCCAACTAATAAGTAAAATTAGTTTTATGCATAAGTAAAAAAAGAGATTATGTCATTCATATTAATACAGCAGCTGTTGTCTTGTTTTTATTTTAATACACTTAATGAAATTAGATGTTCTTGTTGTTTCTTCTTTACTGAGACAGCCCTTTATTGCAACAATTTTCTCTAATTTTTAAATTATAAAAGCTATTTTATTAATCATTTGCTTATTATTACCATTATGTATTATACAATATTATTTAAAAGAGATCCCTTAAAAAGATGTCAACTGGGCTAATTAAAAGAAAGCTGTCAGGCTTGAACCTAACAACTAAAAAAAAAAAAAAAAATGAAAGAAACAAAATAAGTTTCTTCAACAATTAAATGTTATTTAACTCATAATCCGTTAAAAGTAATTAATGCAACTTTGATTGATGACCTCAATATTTATTACATATCTCAATTTTGTTAGGAATTCTTTTAACTCTTCCATTGACTGCTGCCACCAGAGAATGTTCTTTTTTTAATATTAAAATTAATAAAAAAGTAATTTTTGATATACAGTTATCACAATATTTATCAAATTCAACTACAGAAAATACACAGGTGATGATCTTGATCTGCAGAGAATTATTAGATAATTTTCATTAGCCAAAGCCAGAAAACAACTTTAACTTTAGTTAAAACAGTGTTGCCATTTGAATTGATTATTTGATTCACTTTTACTTTTAAATCCAAATACATTATTCATATTATTAATAAATCTTTTTTTCTCCCATTAATATGTTGTATCTACGTGCGTGCGTGTATGTGTGGTTTACTGTGACCACATTACATAACATTTAGTCTGTATGAATATATATATATATATATACAGTAAACCCCCGCTATTCGCGGTCGCCGATTTAATATAAAATGAAACCTAAAAAAATGTGAATTTTAAAGTGCCATGAACATTTTCCACCATAAAAAACATGGGTGTGGTTAAAATCATCCTTCCTGGTCAAACCAGTGCTCAGTGGGTTGGGGGATAGGGGTGATAAAATCGCGAGCGCAGATGTTTCCCAATAATTCTTGTTCAGTATGTGTTATGCGCTTGCCATGGAAGGTTTCGTCATTTGCTTTTAATTTATATGCTTATAAATTTATAAATTGATATGCTTACAAAAGTGAAAAATCTACTGTTTTGCAGTGTAAAATAGACTTTTTCGAGTGTGTTAACGAAAGAAAGTGACTTTGTTGTGGACAAGTTCTTTTTAACCCTTACAAAAATATGGCTACGAATAACAAGGGAAAATACATAATGTCCATAATCACTTAGAACAAGATTGCACTGGTTCATCTTCATAAAATTAACGAATGAATAAAAGTGTTCATAAAATGAACACTTACATCACTTGCCACATTCACTGGTTTTAAAAAATTACTTATCTTTTTTTGTGATTGTTTGCAGTTTATTTCCTTTACTGCCAATTCACGTAGGTGTCTTAAGTGTTCATAATAGGCAGATACGTTTTCATTTGTTGATTGTTCAATGTACTGAATTATGAAGTTCAAGTGGTCTTTCACTTCGCTTACCTTAATTTTTGGCTGAGAGTTGTTGCTCACTTCATCTTCTTCCTAGTCCGAACTTTCTGCTGCTCCCATTACACTATCTGCAATCTCCTCTTCGGTCATGATGTGGTAGCCAGGATCATCTTCATCTTCTTCCATCCATGACTCTCTCTTCTAAGAACACAGCTTTTTCCCCTCCTCGTTGTAGAGTCTC
The DNA here is from genome assembly GCF_048544385.1 of Mastigoproctus giganteus. Classification (NCBI taxonomy): domain Eukaryota; kingdom Metazoa; phylum Arthropoda; class Arachnida; order Uropygi; family Thelyphonidae; genus Mastigoproctus; species Mastigoproctus giganteus. The sequence continues at coordinate 60,087,545 of NC_143586.1, forward strand.
ATGAAAGTCTTCTGTCTCACAACCATCTGTTTCTGGATTAGCCTCTTCATCTAAGAGAAGTTTTTTCAATGAATTCGCCAAAGTTTTTGAATTGATTTCTTTTGCAGCATCAGCAAAGTTGTAAATCATAGATCTTGCATTGTACAACTTTAAATTTTTCAATGTCTGTTGTCCTCTTCTGTCTATTTCATCAACCAGTGGCTTCTCGATTTCTAGGACTTCACTCAGAAACTTCTTTCTGTAAAGTCACTTTGCCGCGTAGATCACCCCTTGGTCCATAGGCTGGAAAATATATCGTGTTTGGCGGCAGAAACACGCACTTAATCTTCTTATCTCGACTGATGAGTTTGTCAACGTCAGGGTGGATTGGTGCGTTATCTAGCAAAACCAAGGTTTTTGCTTCGTCTTCTGGGATTTTCTTCTGGGATCTTCGATTTGATGTCTTATGATTTCTGGCACAGCTTTCTTTTGGAACCAATCCATTGTTATTTCTGTGGTATACCATGCATTGTGGAAATTGTAGTAGTTTACCGGTAGATCGTCCATTACTACAATGTTTTTTAAGGGTACATGGTTTTTAGCTTTTTCCAACGATGACAGTTTTTAACATATGGCTTCCATCAGCATTTGCACACAGCAATGCTGAAACACGTTCCTTGCTTATTTTTCTTCCAGGCGTGGTTTTTTGAGTCTTTGATGCTTGTGTGTTTTCAAGCAGAGCACTCCAAAACAGTCCGGTCTCATCAAAGTTGTACACCTGGTTCAAGTGATAACCCTCTTTTTGAATAAAATCATTCAGTTGCTTCCTGAAAGGCTCAACAGCTTCAAAATCAGCACTAAGAATTTCCCCACACATTTTCTTGTTTGAAATGTTATGCTGTCTTCTAAATCTTGCTTCCTCTGCATCTAAAAAACTTGGTTTTCTCTTTCGCTCTCAGCGTTACTTTTCCTCCAAACAGCTGTTCACTCTGTACAAATCGCAAATCCACCCTACCATGGAATATTGTTCCCACATCTGGGGTGGTGCCCCCAAAACGTCTCTCAGGCTTCTAGATTCCATTCAGAAGAGGGCAGTTAGGTTAATTAATGACTCTTCTCTAACAGAGTCTCTCCACTCTTTGTCTCATGGATGTGTGTTTCTGCTGCATGCCTTTTCTACAGATACTTCCACGGGCATGTTCTTCTGAATTGGCTTCTATAATTCCTGCTCTCTCTTTCAAAACAGTCCGAACACGTGCCGCCACCAGCCAACATCAATTTTCTGTCCAACTTCAAACTCATAGACCCAACTTTTCATCTTCCTCGTTTATTCATTCAACTGCCGTTTTCTGGAACAACCTTCCTTCATATGTATTTCCTGAAAATTACAGTGTCTACAGAAGTTCAAGTCTAATGTCAACAAATATCTTCTTTCATCTTCTCAACCTTAAACCCATGCATGGTACTAAGTACTATAGGTTCTATTACCTCTCGTGTTTGGGGTTTTCATTAAAAAAAAAAAATCTAAAAAGCCAACCCAAGCTCGCTTTAAATTGTTCAATTTCTAACTGTTTAGCCAGTCTTTCCGTCGCTGCTTGAATTTCTATTCCTCACACAGCCAAACAGATGAACAAAGTTGGGAAAACCATTTGTACACAACAACATCATCTAGTGCTTTATCAGTAGGCATCTACATTTGTTTAATTTTACTTTTTTCTTTTTCCATGTTAAACTTGAGAACAAAATTACAAATTTCACTTTTTTTCTTTTTAATGTCTGACACAGTTTGTTTTGCGATGCCGTACTCAAGACAGATGCTGGACACTGAAGCTCCTTTTTCAAGTTTTTCTGTCACTGATAGTTTATCGTGAAGGGAAAGCATTTTATGCTTATGCTTCTGTCCTACACTAAGATTACTTCAAGACATTAACTGCACAGCACAAACGACAAAAGACAGAAGCGCGTAACTGCGGAGCAAACAACAAACAACTGTCTGAACCACAGCTGGGAACCAGGTTGTTTGTGCAGCGTGATTCATCACGGCCCAATGACCTTGGACACAATACATATGACCTTTGAGCCCGATCGTCATTTGATTTTTACACTTTCCAGATTAGCTGTCCGGATTAACCGATGTACGGATTACCGGGGTCCGGGTTAATGAGGGTTTACTGTATTAATTTTATATATTTTTGGAAGTTGCAAAATTAGTGTTTACCACTTGGATTGGAACAAAAAAAAAAAGTTTATACAGATACTTATATCAAGGTCTTTTGATAGTTTAGCAGTGGGATCTCAAGAGTAAGGCCTACTGGTGGACTCATGGCATGTGTTAGGGTTACTAAGAGCATAAACAGGTGCTATATATATATATATATACTGACTTGAACAATCATGGTAGGAGTATAGTAGATACATTTCAGAAATTTGAAGTATTGGTTATATCGTCATATATGGACATTGTACAGGCATCAAAAACATGGTGCCATTAATACATAGGTGACACAGAATTTGAATATGGAGAGTACATTTACAGACAAGAGGAAGGGGGTATACTCTTGGTTAAGAAACACAACATATTCTCTAAAGCAGTGTGCCTGATTGATTTAGGTGGTCAGTGTAACATTGAGTCAGTTTGTTTGGAATGAGACGAGCATTGGAAAAACAAAAAAAAAGGAGGCGGGGGTATTGGCAGTGGTGAGCTATAGTGGGCTCGCAAGAGCCCATTGTTATTTTTTTTGAAAATTTGCAAGCCCATTGTTGAGACAATCATTTATTTTACAAATGAAATCCTGAATGCAATTATTGAGTATCCAGAGCTGAAACATTCCGTGGGGTGAGTCGATTGGTTATGCATTTTAAAATTGCTTCATTTTTGATTTAATTACAGTTGGACCTCTGTTTAACTAACCTCTTTATAGCAAATTTTTTTGATCCCCCTTGGTAATTACATTTAAAATAGTTTCCGTTGGACGAAGAAAATTTCCATGTAACGAGTGGATTGGGAGAGCTTGTTGTTATTTGTTATTTGGTTTTTTAGGAGCATTAGCAACTAAGGCCATATTGCTCCGGGGATATGTGGTGGTCATTCCCTGATCTTTCCGCATCCTCTGTATTTGGTGGTCATGGGCTCAAACCCCGGTCTAATCAAGAAGCGTGTGTTACGCACTGCTGCTCCTGCCCACCTGGCTACGGAGGCACCGATTAGGAGAGACAACTTTGTAAGCATTGTTCTAACCTCTGGCCTCTAGGTAATTAGAAAACGCGAATTAAGAGTGAAAGGGATTACTGTTTCACAATGTTAGTGGTGTCCATAAAACCTATGCAGTCACATACCGAGAAGTTGTGCTAGTCAATATACTTTCCATAGCCAGTCAGAGGATTAAGAAGATTCCTCACACGGATAATAGCCTCTGGTCAACCTGTGTTGTGGTTCCCCTTTACTCCAACAAACAGGCATATGTTTTTAGGAGAAGTGAGTGATCCACGCCTTCCAGTAAATTTCTCCTGTCTACGTTTACTTGGTCACAGTAGGTGAATATCCATGTGATTCTGACATTTTTCACAGTATTCAAAGAACCAGTGACAGGAGTGACGTGGGGGGGGGAATTGAGGCAACTAAGCTATTATATAAACTTTACAAAGATGAAATGTTGTCAGATTTTGAAACTTTGTTGAGCCTTTCACTGTGTAGAAAATGTTCTAAAATATAATGGCATACAGGTAATAATTAAAAAAAACAAAACGGTATCACGAATTTCCAAAAAACTACCGTGAATTAAGGATGATTGCTAAAGAACTTGATGTGGAAACTATAAAGATCAGTCGTGTGTTCGGGCCACAATGGGCAGCTTGTAGCTTGCAGATGGCAACTGTGGGTTGGAGGAATTATCCCGCTTTGTGCAAACATTTTGAATCAGAAGTTAAATATTCCGGATTATTAAATCGACTTTTAAATCTGGGATTTCTTAACCATTTGGCACTAATGATTGACATTCTGCAGGAGCTCTCTTACCTTTCAGAAGGTTTACAGAATCACTATGGTAAAAGCAGATAAATTAATTATTCGAACTATCAAATGCTATTGCTAATTTTAAAAATTATGAAGCTAAAATTGAGAGCATTAGCATGTTGAAGTGGAAAGAATTTGAAGAAAATCAAAATCGAAAGTAAAAAAAATTACCTCATGACAAGTTATTAAATGTATTGTTTTATCCTTAAAGGATAAGTTATTAATGCAACAGGGTGATTTTAAATTAAATAAAGAAAATAGTGATACCATTGAAAGAAATTTGAAACATATGTTGTTGTTGTTATTTGGTTTTTAGGAGCATTAGCAACTAAGGCCATATTACTCCAGGAATATGCGGTGGTCATTCCCTGACCTTTCCGCATCCTCCGTATCTGGTGGTGACGGGTTTGAACCCTGGTCTAATCAAGAAGCGTGCTACGCACTGCTGCTCCTTCCCACCTGGCTATGGAGGCGCCTTATTGAAACATATGTTACCCGAAATCGTGGAATGGGAAAGAACTTTCGTCTTGGTGGCAAGATGGTGGAAACTGAATAAAAGTTTTCTGATAAAATATGAAATAAAAATTAATGATTTTAGAGATTTTGTCGAAGACAGTTTATCTTTAAAATCGAGTGAAATTCCCTTTTCAATTAAGAAAGCCAGAAATACCTTTGAAACTATTGCGATTAGCAGTGCTGAAGCTGAGCGAGCGTTCAGCGTAATGAATAGTATTAAGTGAATGAATGAATGAATGAATAATGTTGACAATTAAACACGTTGCAGATTATGATGACCATACATCTAAATGGAAAACCATTGCTTCAATCTGATCCGGATCATAATGTCAAATCGTTCCTCCGTAATCATCGCTCAGCTATTGAGCAAAGCAGGAGATCAACAACAAATATTAATGAAGAAGTAAATTGTACATGGCAATTTTTAGAATAAATTTTTCTTGAATATTTGTGAAATAATTTTTTTTTTCATGTAATCTGTGATTTTTTGTGTACTTTTTCTAGAAAGTTTGTTTTTATGTAATATTTCTTTTATATTTTATGTAATATTTGTTATGTCAAATATTATGTAATATTTGATTTTCAAAACTATCACAATGTTTTGTGATAGTTTTTATGTTATTTGTGATATGGGAAAGATTTCATGTTATTTTTTATTTGCAATATTAAAATTTTATCATTAAAAAAATGTATCCATTATATTTCCCTAGTTAAAAAAAATACGAATAAAAATGTTGCATGTGTGCCAAAGCACGTGCAGTAGATGGTTTATGTGAAACATCCTTTGCGTTTCTTTTAGGTATTTTGATTTGTATATATCGATTACGAAATAAAAGAGCTTTTTTATTGTAAATATTTTATTGATCATTCACAGATTTTCATAATTTCTGGAAGACAAGATACAATGGATTTATGATAACTAAAGGTAACAGATGTATACTTACTAGTGCAACTTATCTAAATATCTCTGTAAAATAGCACCGATTGATTTACCGATCTTGTAGTTGAAGCAACATACGCAGGTGTTAGGGGCACCTAACAATGGAATGTAACGAAAATGCGAGACGAAAAAAGAAATTGTTGACAAATATTTGTATTGTTGCAATCATACTTACTGCAGTAGTAACTTCAGGAAGCATGATTGTGATGTCACACTATTCAAAAATTCTAAAAAGTTAGAACTGCAGACACTGTCGTATCCAGTTATCATCATAAGGCAAGGCATGACGACCAGGTTTTTTTAAGTTTTTTTTTAGATAGATCTAGGAACGTTTTACACATTCACTTATACACATGGTTAAGGGGGTATTAAGTCGCATCTGACCACCCCCCTAAATCCGCCCCTGACTCGAGATATCATACCGGTCATGAAAAATGCGTCACGCGCTTCTAGTGGAAGCCGCTGATGACGTCACTTCTGTGACCGATCAAATTTACTCAGTAGAAAGTTGGAAAAACTGCAAGCTTGTGGGTTGATAATCACACAGTAACAATGCTTTTCTGAATTTATTTAATGACTGTTTTCTATATCAGCATGCTAAAAAGACAAAAAGAGAAAGCAATACTCTTGATCTGATTAGTTATCACAGTGTATTGATGTGGGATTTACTTAAAGATGTAACCATTATCAAGAGCAAATGGAAGGACTTTTGATTTCATAACGGTGACTACAACAGTCTCAGACTGTTTTTAAATTCATTTCAATGGGACCAGCCAATGATGATACCAATAGTGAATTAGCATAGCATTAATAGAGGCATATGATGCAAGAAAGCAAGCTTATACAGCATCAGCCAAAAAAAAAAAAAAATAAATAAATAAATAAAAAAAAACAAAAAAAAAACCCCCTTCTCATTTTACTCATCTATTTGTTCCAAATTTTTAGTTTCTTTGTTATTGCTATGCTCTAACCAAGTGTCATCATCAGGGCATAGTAATAACAACTGACAATCTAAAACCTAACAAGCTTTTGATGCCAGCTGTGCGTGTGTGAGGGAGAAAGAGATTTTTCAAGGTTTAGCCCTAAATGATGAACTCATAATGATAGAGAAAAAAAAATCACAAGATGTTTATATATTACATTGTTCAACAAAAAAATTCTTTGAATTTGTCTCCTTTCTTAAAATAGGCAACCGTATCGAGAAAAACTAGTAATTTCAGTAGGAGTGAAAAGTAATATTAAAACAATCTCATATTTACATTTTCTTGATACAACATAAATCACAGTTCATTTTTTTTAAAATGTAAAAAAACAAGAACACAAGAAAACTGCACAGGCACCGAAAGTACTTTCTCAAAATGTGGCCTATTCATGACGGTGCCTTCTTTTCACTTGTATTAAACTTCTGGGGCATCTGTTGTTACTATCCAACAGTAGTCAGCAAACGTAGAAGCATTCCACCTACCCTGATATCTTCTTTCCATTGCTGAAATGTCTTGGTGGAATCGCTTGCCATGCTCGTCACTCACTGCACCACAGTTGTCAGGGAAGAAGTCCAGATGAGAGTTGAGAAAGTGGATTTTCAGTGACATGTTGCAGCCTAATTGATGATACTTTTCTAAAAGGTTGTTCACAGTCTCAACATAGTTTCAAGCTCTTCGGTTTCCCAGGAAGTCATGCAAAATACTTTTAAATGCTTCCCAAGATGCGTTCTCATTACCCTGGAGGACTTGCTCAAAGTTTTCATCCTTTAAAAGTTCATGAATTTGCGGATCAAGAAAGATTCCTTCTTTAACCTTAGCATCACTCAACAGTGGAAATTGTCCTCTCAGATACTTTAAAGCTTCTCCATCCTGGTTGATCCCCTTAACAAAGTTCTTCATGAGTCCCAGTTTGATGTGTAAAGGGGGCAGAAGAATTCTGCTTTGATCAACCAGAGGATTGTGCTGGACATTTTTTTTCCCCGGGGCACATATTTTCCCTTAGAGGCCAGACTTTTCTCTTGTAGTGTGAGGACCAACCACATCTTCATCAGTATTGTTTTCAATATTTATTAACAATACCGATGAAGACATGTCAAAGTTCTCAGATGAGACAAAGGTTGGCAGGATTGTTTTTGACAGAAATCAGGGTATGATGCAGCAACAAGACCTAGAATAATTAGCCAGATGGGCTGATGAATGGCAATTGAGGTTTAACATTGACAAATGCAAAGAACTGCATGTGAGAAGCAGTAAGCTTAGAATAACATACCAGTTGGGTTATATGTTATTCTGGAAGAAAGAAAAAGACCTGGAATTGATTGTACAGTCTGACGTCAAACTTTTATTATTATTATTATTATTAGCCATGTGGTGCAAGGAAGCAGAGGCTTATGCTGCACCAGCCAAAAAAAAAAAGTTTCTGAATTACTCTGAGAGAGAGAGAGAGAGAGAGAGAGAGAAATCACCAAGAAAGAGAAGAATGATGATATCCAGCTCAGAACCCTGGGTGTGCCAAGCCCATACTCACCAGATAGATGTGAGCTACTGTTTTTCTGAGCAGTGTCAATGATATTCATCAATTTTGCCAGTAAGGATAAGGAGGTGATAATGATCAAGCCTAATCTTGAGTACAGCATGAAGGTCTGGAAGCTTCATTTTAGGAAGGATGTGGATCTGCTGAAATGGGTTCAGAGAAGAGCTCAAGATTTATTCAGGGTCAGAAAAGGATAATCTTACCAAAAAAGACTTCAGTTCTGAAAACTGCAGCATCCATGAGCAGATCTGACTGAAGTGTTTAAAGACTTAAATATATTAAATGTGGATGGCATCCCAGCTTTCGCTCAGACTACACACATAAGGAGACATATATTTAAATTCAGAAAGGATGATTATAGAAAATGTGTGAAAATTTGCTTTTAGCCAGAGAGTCTGATCATTGGAATAAACTTCCACCTGGTGTTGTGGAGGTAGGTAGTTTGAATAAATTTAAGAAAGAATCAGACAAATTATTAGAGGTAATGAACTGATGAGGTGGGTACTCTTTTTTTTTTTTTTTTTTTGGCTGATTCCTGTATAAGCTTGCTTCCTTGCATCATTTGTCATTACCAATATTATATATAATTTTATATATATATATTAACACTCTGATACCACTTTGATCAATACACAGAAAATGTTTTATACTTATATCATCTACTATACTTATATGTATCAAGGCCTTTTGATGGTTTAGCAGAGGGGCCATCTTACTTAGCCATATTTTGGTGTGATGATTGGATTCAGAAAGAATTCTGAAATGTCATCAGCTAACAATTTAGTATTTAGTGAAATTAGCTAGTCAGAATTAAAAAAACCACAACAGATGCCAGATTTACGCCTTATGTTTTGTTAATAATTTACAAACGCCAATTTATTTTTGTTTTACATATTTCCTAGACTGTATGTCATTGTTATTATGACATTTAGTACTAGTTCACAGTAGTATAGTACTTAAAAGTACAGTGGTATGTATTTAGTTTTTAAGGTGATTCAATTGCTGAAATCATATCACACTATTTATAATGCATATTAAAAAATATTGGACAACAATACCCATACTGGAGGCAGCATTCAAATCCATGACCTTTATTTCTTAGGCAAGTATGTTACCCACTGGACCAATCCAGCAGTATAGATTAACTTTCGCTTAATGCTGGTAACTATCATTTTATAGCGATCAGAGCTTCTGTATTATCCAATGAAAATAACAAATTACTTCTGAATATATAGGCTATGTGCATAACCTTAAAAGAACTGGAATTCTCAAAAATCCAGTATGTACTAGGTCCTCAGGATGCCAAACTTTTGAAGTATATATATATATATATATTGTTCAAGGTTCATCCTAAATGGATGTCAGATGAACTAATGAGACATGTGGCAGAGAAGAAAAATGCAGGATTCATATAAATTAACGGGAGATAAAGGTAAAGTGCAGCCATTATCAACCCACTGCAGGATGGAAGCCTCCTCAACAATTCATGCTGAGGGAAAATGGACCATAATCTGCCATGCTGGTCTGGTGCGGGTTGGCAGATCGACCATATTCAGCAGTCAGGGGCTTGAACCCCGGTCTACTCAAAGAGCGTGTGCTACTGCACTCCCGCTCCTGACCACTCGGCTACGGAGCCATATGGAAGCCTATGATAGATAAAAGCTGGTCTATAACCAAGTCACAAAGGAGGTTAGGCAGTCAAAGGCAGATTATGAGATATGTTTGGCAAAGGATGCAATGAAAAACAGCAGAGAGTTCTTTACGTATGTAAACTCTAGAAGGAAGGGGATGAATCAGATTGGTCCACTGGATATCGATGGTTTAACTGTCGATGATTCTGCTCAGGTGGCTAACAAACTAAATGAATATTTTGCATCTACATTCACACATGAGGAGTTATTCAGGGAGAGGAATGCCAGAGGTGAACTAAACTCTGGCAGTGAGCTAGATGATTTTGTAATAACTGAGAGCAAAGTTGAGGAGAAATTGTTGAAGATAAACATAAGAAAGGCACCTGGGGTGGATGGGACCTATCTAGTTATATTAAAGGAGGCAGCAAAGGAAGTAAGCAAACCCTTAGCCATAATCATGAGAGATTCCTTAGACTAAGGGAAGGTACCCATGGACTGGAGATGTGCAAATGTGACCAAATTCACAAAAGATGATCAAAGGGTGACACAAGTAATTATATACCTGTTAGTTTAACTTCTGTTCCAGGGAAATTAATGGAGGCACTGGTTAAAGAAGCACTGCAGGATCATCTAGATAAGACTTCAGTTATAGCTCGGATACAGCATGGGTTTGTTAAGGGGAAGCCTTGTCTGACCAATTTGACTGGATACTATGATGTGGTCACAAAGCAACTGGATGCAGGGAATAACTTTGATATATCATATATTTTGATCTTAGAAAGGCTTTTGATACTGTTGCACATGGAAGATGGCTGCACAGATTGGAGCAGGTGGCACTGGAAGCAAATTACTGCTATGTATAAAGGGATGGTTGAGTGGGAGAAGACAGAGAGTGGTAATCAATGGACATCGCTCGTCGTGGACTAATGTTATTAGTGGAGTCCCTCAGGGTTCAGTGTTGGGTCCATTGTTGTTTTCTATATTTATAAATGATATTGATGATTGTATATCAGGCTTAACGTCCAAGTTTTCAGATGTTACGAAGGCTGGCAGGGTTGTTAATGACACTAATGACAGTACGCTGCTGCAACAGGATCTAGAAAAGTTGAGCAGATGGGCTGAGAGGTGGCAAATGAAGTTTAACATTGACAAACGTAAAGTACTACATATGGGTAGCAATAACCCCAGAGTACCGTATCAACTGTGTGGTACTACACTGACAGTGATAGAGAATGAAAAGGACCTGGGGGTAATTGTGCAGGCAGATATGAATTTTCTGAGCAGTGCAGATGGTCTGCAAGAGTAGCTCACATTGTCTTTTCAATGATATACAGGAATATTTCTAGCAGGGATAAGGAGGTGATTATCGTCTTGTATTAGGCAATGGTCAGGCCACACCTTGAGTATATACAGGTCTGGAGGCCTCATTTTAAGAAGGATGTATAGCTGTTGGAAAGAGTACAGAGAAGGAAGGGCAGCAAGATTAGTGAATGGAATAAAAGGTTGCTCTTACAAAGAAAGGCTTTAAGTTTTGTGGATTACACTGTTTGGAGACTAGGCACCTGCGAGGTGATCTGATTGAGGTGTATAAAGCCTTGAATGGTTTGAGCATGCTCAATGCTGAAGGGATTCTTTCTCTTGCTCAGAATAATCACCTGAGAGAGCATAAATTTAAATTGAGGAAAGACAGTTGTAGGATAGATGTGCGGAAGTTTGCCTCCAGCCAGCGGGTAGTTGATTGGTGGAACAGCCTTCCATCTTTTGTTGTGGAGGTTGATAGCCTAAATAAATTTAAGGGTGAGCTGGACAGGTATTTGGAACGAACGAAGGGGTGAAATAGGAGCTTTTTTTTTTTTTGAGTGATACTGCATAAGCTTGCTTTCTTGCATCATATGCCTCTACTAATGCTAATGCTATATTCATTGTTTTATCTTAAATCATCATGATGAATAACAGGTTAGCAAAATTTTTAAAAAAATAACGTAATCCAAAATAATTAAAAATTGCCAGAATAAAATTTAGGTTGAAATTCATAAAGCTGCATAAAGAATTATATAAATTTTCAAAAACTTACTTAGTCTACATACAGGCTGTGGACGAGGGTGCCCATCTGCTGTGCTGTATATCTCTACAGCACATCTTTGATCTTTGGGGCAATTGTGAATCTGAAATGGAATAACATGCATTAGAACAAGGGTTGGAAAAATTCTGGAACCAGGCTAATATGACATTAAAATATTCTACCATGTCACCTAGACCTTATGGTAGTATTTTATCAAAATTCAGTTTTATTCCTTTCACATGTATGCATATACAAGTTTTTCATGTAAGGGCTTCTATATATATGTATATCAGCAGGTTCTGCACTTTATAATATAAAGTGTGAGACCTGCAGACAACAAAGGAAAATCAAAAATTAACAGGGTTATAAAACAATGACTATGTTCTATCTGTGAAAGTTACCACCACTTTCCAGACAGCAGTTTTAGTACTGACTGGCATGCCATCAACAGGAACCTAAGTACTGTATTTCCCCATGTATAAGACGCACCTTAATTTTGGGGCCCGAAATTTGAAAAAAAAAATGTATTACATAAAGTTATTGAACTCAAGTTTTATTCATCGTAAAATTCATACAACTCCTCATCACTGTCAAAACTCCCATCCATTAGCTTGTCCTCATCTGTGTCTGATGACGAATCACTGTCTTCATATATTGCCTCATCCTCAGTTCCACCTATGGCATTTCAAATGCCACACTTCTTAAATGTCTTGACAACGATCTCAATCTTGATATTATCCCAGGAACTTTTCACCCAGGTACAAACTTCTCCTATAGTTGGTTTCTTCACTCTTCCTGCTGGTGTCAAATTGTGACCAGAAGAATTCATCCATTGGTTCCATTCGTCTCTCATGGCAGCTTTGAAGGGTTTGTTAATGCTGACATCAAGTGGTTGGAGCTGGGATGTCAAGCCTCCGGGTATGACGGCAAGTTTTGTTTTTTGCTCTGCAACAATCTTTGTGTTTTTGCTATATGTGCCCTGAACTGATCAAGCACCAATAGGGCAGGTTTGTGTAAGAACCCACCTGGTCTCCTGCTCCAAACTTTCTCAAACCAGATCTTCATCCCATGCAACCCTTGTCATGAACGTGGACAATCACTCCTCGAGGAATGTCTTCTTTTGGCATTGTTTTGCGTTTGAAAATCAGCATAGGAGGCAGCTTGGTTCCGTCGGCACAACAAGCTAGAACAACTGTATAATGGCTCTTTTCATGTCCACTTGTCTTCACAGTTACAGTTTTCACCCCCTTCTTATCAACAGTTCTGTTACTCGGGACATCAAATTGAAGGGGGACTTCGTCCATATTTGCAATCTGTCCCAACTCAAACTGATGTATCTTCCGACATTGAATGACAAAACAATGAAATTCAAGGACCTTCTGCTCATAGCTTTCAGGCATCTTTTGGGCTTCCTTTGGTATTGTTTTGCGTTTGAAAATCAGCATAGGAGGCAGCTTGGTTCCGTCGGCACAACAAGCTAGAACAACTGTATAATGGCTCTTTTCATGTCCACTTGACTTCACAGTTACAGTTTTCAACCCCTTCTTATCAACAGTTCTGTTACTTGGGACATCAAATTGAAGGGGGACTTCGTCCATATTTGCAATCTGTCCCAACTCAAACTGATGTGTCTTCTGACACTGAATGACAAAACAATGGAATTGAAGGACCTTCTGCTCATAGCTTTCAGGCATCTTTTGGGCAAGTCTGGTGTATGTACGCATGCTTAGTCCATTCTGTTTCATGAACCTAAAGCACCAATTGTGTCCTCCTTTGAAATCAGTAACTTCTTTTTCATCAGCAATTCTTCTTGGCTCATGCTGAACCATCTTTGTGGACACAGGAATTCCAATTGCCCCTTGCTCTTCAATCCATATCTTCAATTCCCTCTCTAAATCAGGCCATTTTGCTGACTTGCCTCTCATGGCCTTCTTCTGCTGTGGTGTTTTCAGTATGGTTTCTTCTTCCCGTAGCCAGTCTCGGATTGTTTTCTCAGTTGGAGTAGGACCAAACTTACGTTCAGCAGCACGATTTCCATTCACTTTTGCAAACTGGATCACTTTTAACTTGAATTCAGCACTCTACGAAAATCTTTTCGGAGCCATTTCTGGGCAGAACGTGGCAAAACATAACCTAATATACTGGTAACAAGTGCGAAACAATGAGCGCAAAGACAACAAGCACGAAAAAGCGGGAAATGCAAGTAAAAAAATCTACAACCACTGTATAAGATGCACCCAGTTTTTAGACCCCAAATTTTTCAAAAAAAGGTGCGTCTTATACATGGGGAAATACGGTATTTGAAAGTATGAATCCAAATGACACCAGACTGAAGACTTCATATTTATATTGTCAACTTCTTGAAAGTATATGTGAAAGAAAGAGAAAAATTAACTAAACTTAAATTTACATAAAAGATGAAATAGAAAGCAAGAAAATTACAAGTATAATATAAAGAATGCTTCCCAACCCTTGTTAACATATTAACTTGTGAACTGTCTATTTCTCATACAGTAGTATAAGAAGCAGAAAAAAAAAAGCAAGGAAAGCAGAATAAAAGAATAAGAATCAAGCATTCCAGGATTGTAGTTACAAAACAATGTTGAAGAAGCAAACTGCTAAATAATATTTACTGCTTAATACAACTGTAAATAAATAAAAGAATAAAATTCCAAATTAAAAATACATTTGAAAATTTAAAAAATAACAAATTTTTTAAAATTATTAATTTATGAAATAAATAATTGACAATTTGCATTTCATTTTTATTTAAAGAAAAACTTTATTCTGAATGCTGGGTAAGTGAATCAGCAATAAATTCACTATCCAAATTCATTAAGTTATAAAGACGAGAGTAGCCTGTGCGGACGAAGCTCATTGACGCTCTTGGAACAGAGAAGTTTTCCCTGATTTATTTTCTGATTTATTAGCTTAAATTGGCATATTAACTTATTTTCTAGAGTAGCTTTATTTTCCTAGTTACGATACTTAGTTTAAAGTTTAACTTAGACAGAGATTTTGTAGGTATTACTTAGTATCGGTAACGGTATCAAATCCACGTGTTACAAATTGAACGAGAGGTTTTTTTTTTTTTTTTTTACCAAATTTAGTCGATTTATTAACCAATTGTTATATCAAATTATCTTCTATAAGTAGATTATAGACCTAGTCAGGATCCTTAGTTTATTCTAAATTGAGATAGCGAGATTTGGAAGCTAATCAATACTTACGAGTCCGTAGAAGTACCGTTCGTGATTTCCCGCCATTTTTACACTATAGCATAAGCTTAGTGTAGTATAGTGCATAATATAATATTGTCAATTAATCAGTAAATCTATTAATCTTGATAAACTTTATTGTCAATTAAATTGTACTTTTAACTCTATATATATATATATATAACGACTTAACCGTAACAAATAATTAATACATAACTATAGTGGTACACGTGATACGGAAGTTGTATAAAGGGAACTCGTAGAAAACACTCGATACCGAAAAAATAAATATAGCGTTATAACTGTTTTGGGATATAACTTAAGGATTTAATTTTGTTCTGAAATTGAAATTTTATTGCATTAAATCGGAATCATGACTCAGACCAGAGCAGCAAAGCAAAAGGCTCAAGCTAATGGGAGTGCTGTGGCTCAGGGGAGAACTGAGGGGGGCAGTTGCCCTCTGAATCACAGTCTTTTAAAATGCACTGTTTGCGTGATGTTTGCGGAGCAGTCGGGTACTGGACATGATACTGCCAAGGGGGATGTCTTTGTGTGTGCACGATGTAAGGAGTGCAAGGAAATCAGGCGACAACTCAGCGTTGTTATGGGCCTTTATGAGAGCTTGAAGGACAGGGTGGATGCCCTCGAAGGAAATAAATTGAGGGACCCATCAAGCTCTCAGCTGCCCACATCAACGCCAGAGCTTGCACTTGGTCATCAGGCAACACAGAGGCAGCCCCCTAGGCAGAATGTGCCGGTCCCACAGGAACTAGTAGTTGTTAGTGACTCTATTGTCAGGGAAGCGGGGAACATGCTTTGCAAAAAGGATAGGTGGAATAGGACCAGGGTATGTCTGCCAGGGGCAAAGGTTGATGACGTTGTAGAGCAGATATCATCTTTTAAGGGCACAAAAGGTGATATAGTTGTACACGTTGGCACTAATGATATTAAGAGTAGGAGACCGGCGGAATTACTTAGCAAGTACAGGTCACTGTTGAAAAAAAGCCGTGAATTAGGGTTGAATTTGAAAGTGTCTGCAATTCTGCCCAGACACGATAGGAGGGAGTATATGATGAGAGCCTTGTCGATCAATTCGGCACTGGAGGGATTGTGCAAGGCTCAAGGGGTAGAATTTTTTTCAGCCTGGACTATACTTGTTAACAGGAGAGATTGCTTCTACAGGGATGGGATACACTTAAATAGAAAGGGTGCAAGAATTTTTGCTGATGCTGTCGAGGCAGAGTTAGGTGGGTCGGAAAACTGCTAGTTGGGGGGGGGGATACAAGGACTAATAGATTAACAGTAGCCACTGGCAGAGGTGGAAGTGATTCTTGCACTGCTTCTATTGAAATGAGCATAAGCCTGAAAAACAAGATGCAGG
Organism: Mastigoproctus giganteus; assembly: GCF_048544385.1. Classification (NCBI taxonomy): domain Eukaryota; kingdom Metazoa; phylum Arthropoda; class Arachnida; order Uropygi; family Thelyphonidae; genus Mastigoproctus; species Mastigoproctus giganteus. Next base: position 60,103,801 of record NC_143586.1, read on the forward strand.
ATATTTCAGAGACTGCTGGGAGTCATTGCAGTACAAGTAAACACATGGGTTGTGTTAGGGTAGCCAAGAATAGAAACAGGTGCATGTATACCTGCGTGTACACCAATGCTAGGAGTTTGGTAAATAAATTTGATGAATTTGAGGTATTGCTCAAAATATCAAAGGCAGATATTGTTGGGATATCAGAGACGTGGTGTCACACAGATATAAGGAATGCGGAACTGGAATTTGGGGAATACAATGTGTATAGAAAGGATAGACAGGACAGAGGGGAGGAGGGGTTATGCTATTAGTTAAGAAACACATAAAGTCCAAGGAAGTGAAGCCAGTCGACATCGATGGACAGGGCAGTGTCGAGTCAGTTTGGTGTGACATAAGCATAGGGAAATCAAAATTGAGAGTAGGAGTGTGCTTTAGGCCTAATGACTCTGATGAGTATAATAAGATATTGTACAGGGAAATAGAGTGGGCCAGTAAATCAGAGAGTCTTATAATGGGGGATTTTAATTTCCCAGATATTGACTGGAATTTGTGGGTTGGTCACCCGCACACTAGCAAGGCTTTTGTGGATTTATTGGATGATTGTTTTCTACATCAGCATGTTCGTGAGGCAACAAGAGGGAGCAATACTCTTGATCTGATTATCAGTAGTGATTCTTCATGCATTAAGAATCTGCAGATAAATGAACCACTAGGTGGCAGTGATCACAGTGTGTTGAAGTGGGATTTACTCAAGGAGGTAACTACCATCAGAGGTAAAGGGAAGAGTTTTTGTTTTCATAAAGGTGACTATGATGGTACCTATTTAAACTCAAGAAGGAAAGGGATGAATCAGATTGGTCCACTGGATATTGATGGTTCAACGGTTGAGGATCCTGCTCAGGTGGCTAACAATCTAAACGAGTATTTTGCATTTACATTCACGCATGAGGAGTTATTCAGGAAGGAGAATGATGTAGGTAAAGTAAACATTGGCAGTGAGCTGGATGATTTTGTAATAACTGAGAGGAAAGTGGAGGAGAGATTGTTGAGGATAAACATAAAAAAGGCACCTGGGGTGGATGGGATCTATCCAGTTATATTAAAGGAGGCAGCAAAGGAAGTAAGCAAACCCCTAGCCATAATTATGAGAGCTTCTTCGGACTCAGGGGAGGTACCCATAGACTGGAGATGTGCAAATGTAACCCCAATTCACAAAGGAGGATCAAAGGCTGACACAAGTAATTATAGACCTGTTAGTTTAACTTCTGTTCCAGGTAAATTAATGGAGGCACTGGTTAAAGAAGCACTACAGGATCATCTAGACAAGAATTCAGTTATAGCTCAGACGCAGCATGGTTTTGTTAAGGGCAGGTCTTGCCTGACCAATTTGATTGGATACTATGATGCAGTCACAAAAGAACTGGATGCAGGGAATAACTTTGATATTATATATTTGGATCTTAGAAAGGCTTTTGATACTGTTGCACATGGAAGACTGCTGCACAAATTGGAGCAGTGTGGCATTGGAGGCAAATTGCTGCTATGGATAAGGGGATGATTGAGTGGCAGAAGACAGAGAGTGGTAATCAATGGACACTGCTCAACGTGGACTAATGTTATTAGTGGAGTTCCTCAGGGTTCAGTGTTGGGTCCGTTGTTGTTTTCGGTGTTTATGAATGATATTGATGATGGTATATCAAGTTTAATGTCCAAGTTTGCAGATGATACAAAGGTTGGCAGGGTTGTTAAGGACACTACTGACGCTATGCTGCTGCAACAGGATCTGGAAAGGTTGAACAGATGGGCTGAGAGGTGGCAAATGAAGTTTAACATTGACAAATGTAAGGTATTACATATGGGAAACAGTAACCACAGAGCAACGTATCAACTCTGCGGTACTACACTGACAGTGGTGGAGAATGAAAAGGTCCTGGGGGTAATTGTGCAGGCAGATATGAAGTTCTCTGAGCAGTGCAGACGAGCTGCAAGAGTAGCTCATGGTGTCTTGTCAATGATATACAGGAATTTTTCTAGCAGGGATAAGGAGGTGATTATTCCCTTGTATAAGGCAATGGTTAGGCCACATCTTGAGTACTGTATACAGGTCTGGAGGCCTCATTTCAAGAAGGATGTAGAGCTGCTGGAACGAGTACAGAGAAGGGCAACAAGATTAGTGAATGGAACAAAGGGTTGCTCTTACGAAGAAAGGCTTAAGTTTTGTAAATTACAGAGTCTGGAGACTAGGCACCGGCGAGGTGATCTGATAGAGGTGTATAAGGCTTTGAATGGTTTGAGCATGCTCAATGCGAATGGGATTCTTCATCTTGCTCAGAATAATCACCTCAGAGGGCATAAATTCAAATTGAGGAAGGACGGATGTCGGATAGATGTGCGGAAATTTGCCTTTGGCCAGCGGGTGGTTGGTTGGTGGAACCGACTTCCATCACTTGTTGTTGAAGTTGATAGCCTAAACAAATTTAGGGCTCAACTGGACAGGTATTTCGAACGAACGGAGGGGTGAAATGGGAGTGGTGTGTGTTTTTTTTTTTTTTTTGTTGGCTGATGCTGAATAAGCTTGCTTTCTTGCAACATATGCCTCTACTAATGCTAATGCTAATGCTAAGACAACATAATTAGTACTATATTTTAAGGTATGCATTATTATCCATATCTGTTTCAATAAAATACAGGCAGTTCTTACTTTACAAGTTCCCTGGTTTATGAGTTTTTCTCCCCCCAAGTATCAAGTATTAACAAAATAAAAAATATGAACATTAATTGCAAAAAACGAATGTTAAACATTCATAAATACCACATCCAAACCATGTGCATAGCTATACAATACAATACAGTGTACCCTGCTTTACGATATTAATCAGTTCCAAGAGACACCATCGTATCGTGAAAATATCGTAATGTGAACCTATTAATACATTGTTTTTTGGTAATTTGTTTCAAGATCTCGGAAGTTGAAATTTTCACTGTATAACTAAGCTATTCATCTCTCTAAAATTTAATTTTTAAGGTCATGAGCGGACCTTAAGGCCATATAAAAGGTTGTGAGCATGGTTTGTAAACTGTATTAGTTACCAATTAAAATCGTTAAAATGCACTACACTTTCATCGTTATTATATGTTCCGTTATAAGAATCAATTTTGAACGCTTTTGTGATATTTTTCTAAAGCACATTTCTGGAGGTCACTACCATAAAACAATAAAAACAATTTGCACTTTCCGGTTTATTGGGCTTTTCTGTTAGTGCATCTAATTATAAACGGATAGTAAACTCGATCTTAGTGCATTTGCTATAATACCGATAGCTGGAATACTGTGGGTTTTTACGTTATTATGGTGAAATGTGTTTCCTCTTCACTGAAATCTTCAATCGTATAAAAAAACAAATAAATTTTCAGAATCTTCTCTTCATTCCTTTTTTTTAAAGCTTCATAAACTTCTTAATCCACACGAACCATGTTAGTTGCAATTTATGTGTGCCGTTAAAAAATGCTTATGCATATGCAATTGTGAAATTTATAATTAAAACAGAAGATTATCTTGGAAACAAATGCCTCTTGAAGCATTTCTGAAGACGATTGCAACAAACCAATGAGTGCCGAGCCAATAATGAGCGATCAATGAGTGTGCATTTAATCGATGGTGATGATGATGATGATGATGAAGAATAAACATTCTTTAACATTTGTAAGTCATAAATAATTTTTCTATTATTATAATTTGCTTGATTTTACAGGCTACATTTTCATTTCTTTGGATTAATCAATCATTGTTTAAAGATAAACTAATTAGCTAACTAATTTCATTGTCAATAACATAATCCCTGTTTTTAACATTATGTCTATGGGAAATAAATTCCCAATTTACGAGCGTGTGCTAAGAACGAATTAACTCGTAAAGTCGAGAACTACCTGTATAAACTTCATACACCATATACTGACAGAGACTCAAACCATTACAGAACCTCTTTCAAGTTTTACAGTTGGACTAAGATTAGCATTAGTAGAGACATATCATGTAAGAAAGCAAGCTAATACGCACCAACAAAAAAAAAAAAAAAAAAAAAAAAAGCCTTCCCATTTCAACCATCCATTCGTTCCAGATGTTTGTTTAGTTCTGCCTTGAATTTATTTAAGCTGTCAACTTCTACACCGACAGATGGAAGTTTGTTCCAGCAATCAACTATCTGCTGGCTACAGGAAAATTTTCGCACATCTATTCTACAACTAGCTTTCCTCAATTTAAATTTATGTGGCAAGAGGAAGAATCCCATTAGCATTGAGCTTGCTCAAACCATCAAGGCCTTATACACCTCAATCAGATCACCTCGTAGGTGCCTTGTCTCCTGACACTGTAATTTGCAAAACTTAAGCCTTTCTTCATAAGAGCAAACCTTTGTTCTATTCACTAATCTTGTTGCCCTTCTCTGTACTTGTTACAGAAGCTCTACATCCTTTCTAAAATGAGGCTTCCAGACTTGTATACAGTACTCAAGGTGTGGCCTGACCATTTCCTCCTTATCCCTGCTAGAAAAATTCCCATATATCATTGACAAGACAGCATGAGCAACTCTTGCAGACTGTTTGCACTGATCAGAAAACTTCATATCTGACTGCACAATAACCCCCAGGTCCTTTTCATTCTCTACTCTGAGTGTAGTACCACACAGTTGATATGTTACTCTGGGGTTACTGATACCCATGTGCAGTACTTTACATTTGTCAATGTTGCACTTCAGTTGCCACCTCTCAGCCCATTTGCTCAATTTTTCTAGATCCTGTTGCAGTAGTGTACTGTCATTAACAACCCTGCCAACCTTTGTATCATCTGCAAACTTGAACATTAAGCCTTCATCAATATCATTGAAAAATACACAAAACAACAATGGGACCAGCACCGAACCTAGGGAACTCCACTAATAACATTAGTCCACATAGAGCAATGTCCATTTATTACCATTCTCCACTGACTCCCACTCAACCATCCCTTTGTCCATTGCAGCAACTTTCCCTTAATGCCATACGACTCCAATTGCACAGCAGTCTTCATGTGCAACAGTATCAAAAGCTTTCCTGAAATCCAAGTATATGATATCAAAATTATTTTTTGCATCCAGTTCCTTTGTGACTACATCGTAGTATCCAATCAAATTGGTCAGATAAGACTTCCCCTTACCAAACCCATGCTGTGTCGTCTGAACTATTACTGCAGTCTTGTTAGGTGATCCCGCATCACTGATTGCATCATCAACAGTGACTCCATCATTTTCCCCAGAACAGAAGTTAAACTATCAGGTCTATAATTATTTGTGCCATCCTTTGAAACACTTTTGTGAATTGCTGATACATCTGCACATCTCCAATCCATGGGGACCTCCCCTGAATCTAAGGCTGTTCTCATAATTATGGCTAAAGGTTTGCTTACTTCCCTCGCTGCCTCCTTCAATATAACTGGATAGATTCCATCTGCCCCAGGTGCCTTTTTTTATGTTTAACTTCAACAATTTCTTCTCCACTTTTCTCTCTATACCTAAGTTTTCAGAGATAGTTTGATAGAGAGCGTAGTTAATGTCTGTAATGAGGGCATATTACTGCAACAAGACCTAGAATAATTAGGCACATGGGCTGAGAAGTAGAAACTTAGGTTTAACATTTAGAAATGCTGGGTACTGCATATGAGTATCAGTATTGCCAGACTAATATACCAATTGGGTGGTATCCACTTGATGTGGTGGAGAATGAAACAGACCTATGAATAAATTTTCAGTTCAACATGAAGTCAAAGAAGTGATTATCCCATCGTATAACACAATGGTTAGGTAGCATCTTGAATACTGCATACAGGTCTGTAAGCCATATTTAAAAATTTGGAATGGGTATGCAGAGAAGAGCAGTGATCTTACTGAGGGGCACAAAATGGTACTCTAACCAAGAAAGACTTCAGTTCTGGAAATTACAGCATTTGGACACTAGGCACCTGCATGGAGACCTGATTGAAGTGTTTATGGTTTTAAATAGATCAAATAAACTAATGCTAATGATTCCTTATTCTTTTTCAGATGCACATAGGAAGCCATACATTTAAATTGAAAATGGATGGTTACAAGACATGTAAAAATTTGCTTTCAGCCAGAGAATAACAGATTGTTGAAACAAACTTTCATTAGATGCATGACACATAGGTAGGTTGAATAATATACAGTTCGGGTCTCCATATTTGCAGGGGTTACGTGTCAACACTTCCTGCAAAAATGTGAAATTTGCAAAAATGCGTACTCTCGCCCAAATAGCCCCAGATGTTTTCTATGTATGGCTAAACACTTATGCAACCATTTACAATTAGCAGAAAAATGTTTAAATGTGTTTAAAAGGTTTTAATTGTGTTTTACAATAATGAATAACATTTTAGACCATGTTTCGAAATACTGTATCAAAATTTTATTACATAGTTAAGAACAAAGCATGCACCACAGCATTCAGTACAATGTAGTAGGGGTCTCAGAGGCTGGAGAAGAAGCAGGGTTGGCTGACGCCGAGACTTCTGCCTTGAATCCTGGGCCTTCTTCTCTTTGACAGCTATATAGGTGCACTGAGGCATCTTCTTCCAGAACAATTCTGTCCCATTGGCATTGAAAACCTGTTCAGGTTTATATCCCTTCTTCTTGATGAGCTTCTTGAGTTGTGCAGGGTAGGCCTTAGCAGCCTCGTGATCAACTGAAGCAGACTCGTCTGCAACCTTTACACTATGGAGCAAATAATGCCTCTTGAATTTCTGGAACCAGCCTTTGCTGGCAATGAAAGTGGTTTCCGTGGTGCTGCTGGTACAGGAGGTTAAATCTGTTGTAAAGAACGAAGGCCTTAGCAAAAATTATACCAATGTTCACAAGCAAGTTGATTTTTTTGTGCTGATCTTTGATCCAAATGAACAGTGCATTCTCCATTTTTAACATCACTTTATCATGTACATAAGCCATGTATTTACAGTAAGAATTCCACCACTTTGCACTGCCTCTCTGATCTCAATTTCTTGTTTCCTTATGTATCGCAAGGTACTTTTGTTGACGTGTGGCTATTGATTTCATTGATATGCGGTTGATATTTCATTGACATGCAGCCTATGGCTGCATATGTGAGTCCTTCCCATCATTTATCTAGAATCCGAACTTTCTCATTTAAAGTCATCATTTTCTTGGTCTTTTTAGGCTTTTGCACATTACTAGATGCAATTCGTTTAGAACCAATGCATATTCACATAATCACAATAATATTTTAAGCACAAGTAGCCTAATGTAGATACACAAAGGTTACAAGCTGTCCTACTTGGATGTCACTCACTGGGTGAATGCAGAGAGCATCAGCCAAATGTTTAGTCTGATAAATTTTGCAACCGCCAACGTGAAAACACGAATCCTCGAATACAGATCCCGTGAATATGGAGACCCAACTGTACTTTACTATAGGGTCTGATGTGTTAATATTACTGAAATTTGTGAAAAAAAGAAACAGTAAACTACTTTACAAATACAGCAAATTCCTGCTGTCTTTTAAGGCCAAATGTGGTAACATGCAATTCTGCTCCTATACATCAAGCCAACCTAAAAATGAAATGAAATAAACTGAAATAAAATAAGACAAGGAAGAAGACAAACAAAGTAACACCTCCAGCAGTGTAAATGCACAACTCCTGGCCCTCAGGGTACATGCCCACACTACCAAAGAATGAGCACCACTCTTTGTAAATGAATAATAAAAGAAAAGAACCGGGAACTCTCATAAGCACTACCTCTTCAAAGGGGCATCAGTGAATGGGAGCTTCAAAAAGGATCACAATTCAGTCATTGGCCACTATAAAGTCAAGAACCAATGGATGTTCCTATATGATCCAATCAGATAGTAACAAACAGAATTCAAACTTAAGCAAAAAGTGTGTCATGGTCACTGTCCTCTATAGATTAAATCAGCAAACTTTAACCAAAATGAAAATTGATGCAATTAAATAAATTGTTAGAGGTGGGTAGTTCTTTATTTTCTTTTGACTGATGTATAAGCTTGCCTCCTTGCATCATTTGCTATCACTAATACTGATGTGCAGAAATTTGCACCAACTCCTTAACACAACATAGCCTTGGCAGTGCCTACTGCTTACACACTAACCAGACTCCCTTCAGTCAGAGTTCACTGATTAGGAGCAGCAAACTCATACGCCAGCTGATCCAGGTGACTTCTAGACCAAAGAGGTGGTAAGATCCCTAGGAGGCATCTGGGCTGTGAAAATCATTTTAAACTGTACCCTTAGAAGCCAGGAAATACTGGATTTGCCATTATACTTGCCCACCTCAACAAATACAAGGAGCCAAAGAGTTGCATTCCCACATTGGTTAACACATCTGGGTGACCACCTCCAGTATACCAGGCATTCACAGTATTTTTAGACCTTGTATATAATGAGGATAGGAGACATACATAGTGTCCTGCTGGTATGAAGGTACAAGCAGGAGACTTGGCTGTTGCTGAACAACTGAATTTAACAGATAATGTATTTTTACTCATAAGTATGATCTATTCAGCTTCAGTAGCATTTCAGACTAGCAAGTGGTAGCCTTAGCTGTCATTAATGCAAGAATGTCCATGATAAAATTTATGGGCTATCATTTATTCTAATGGAAAGCCCCTGAAGGACTTTCATTAAAGTATATTAATTATTTTTCACTTTCACGAAATATGACTGAAAAAGATCACCAGCAAAAGAGAAGGATCCAGTAAATCAAATAAGATTCATTTAGTGTTTTATTTACCAATGGATTTAATTTTTCATCAAAACCAATAAGATTCACACAGTAATAACTTATGACTACAATAATTATAACTAATATATTCAACTTTTTTTCCTTCTTAAACAGGAATTGAAAGCAAAACAAAAGCTGAGTTTTATAAAAAATTTTTGGACTGAGTGTATTTAAAATGGATTGAAACTGGAGCTTTGTTAGCCAAAATATTTTAAAATTGGTCATTTTTATAGTGCAAATTTGAAACCATTTTAAAACTTCAATTAAAAGAGGAACTTCGAGAAAATAATAAAATTGTTACAAGAGAAAATAATAAAATTGTTATTTACTATATGCATACAAATTTATCATGTCATCTTGTTTTACCTCACAAGGATTAGAACAGCGGCACGAACTGCATCCATATATATCTCGTACCTCATCAATACCAAAAGGACACTGAATATTATGGCAATTAGAAGGCGGACATGTGGGTCCTTCTGTAACTTCAGGTTGTTCTACAGCTTTCTCTTCAGCTCCAGTTGCTGAAAGAGCAAATATATGAAAAAAGAATGATTATGCAATAGGTTTCACTTATAGGAATTACTGGTTAATTGAATCAAAACTTGAAAACTTAAATCTTATATATGTTGCATCATGCAAAATTCTTCTCTTATTAGAATCATAATTTTGGTTTATTCAATCATAAAAGACGATAGGGCTATACAGTATATATCAGGACCATACAATATAATAAACCTTGGATTTTTTTTAGCATTTTTTTCTCTTTATAATTTCATTGGACTGCTGTTTAAAATAAATTTCATGGTGATAAAGGAGATACAACAGAATACAATAAAGGAGATAAAATTTTTGTAACAGAATTACAAAAATTATAAGCTGGACATACGCAAAAGTGATGAAACCAGTGTTTATTATCAAGCATTATCAGATACACGTTAACTTTCAAAAATAGCTTTAACTCAATGGGGAAAACACTAAAAAAACCATGTAATAGTTTACTGGTACTGATAAAAAGGAACTGTTAGTTATAGGAAAGTCAAAACTCTGCACTGTTTTAAAGATGCATCACTACCACTAAAATACACGAGCAGCAGAAATGCACGGATAATTAATGAAATATTTTGAAATTTTTAATAGAATGAGACAAGGAGTTGACTTTAAAGAAGAGAAAAATGCTTTGCTTTTGGATAGTTGCACAGCATGTACAAAAATGTGCATCAGCAATATAATGTAGGTTTTTTTTCCCCTCTTATATACATCTGTCATTCAACTTTTAGACCAAGGAATAATAAAAACATTAAAAACCTTTTGCAGAAAAGATATGAGGAGAATGATTATATGTATAATTAATGAAGAAGTAAATAAAAGTGCAGGAAGATTCACCAAAAAACTTAAGTTACTTGATGCGGTTCATAAGGTAAAAAAAGCTTGGGATAATGTAACTGCTTCAAAAAGCATGATTTATGCAAGGTGGTAAGAATTATAAAAGAGAAATGAAAGAAAATGAAGATCTTGTAAAACTGGTGAAGAATTAAATTGGTTAATGAAATAAAGGAACATATTGCAGTAACTTCTATTTTGATACAATATTACAGTTGATATTTTAAAAGACACAAATATTGATGAAAAGAAGATCAGGAAGTGATTTTGTTGCCAGCACGATTTTCAAAAGAAGTTAGTCAAACTTTGGCTATTTTAAGAAGTTTGGAGTGAAGAGGTGGAAACCTAGGGGTTCAGCTGTTTTTATAAGCAGTTTCTGGTCTTAAAGAACAATATGAATGAATCATAGGAGATGAATGCTATTCATGAATGAGATAGGGTGATTGGAAAAGAGTAGCTCACATTTAAGATACGTCTGCACTTGTTCCAAAATTATATGGCTGTAGGTTTCTGGTGGATAGTCTGTATCCGTTTTGTGCCATCTACAGTTCCATATTACTTACTGAGATTTGGAATTGCCTCTCAATGACAGAAGTCAGTAAGGTCATCAGCAGAGAGGTATGAATCCATAGTGTTCATAATATTTTTATTCACATGATTTATTCTTATTACAAAGAAAATGTTAGTGAGAACAGAACTTAGTGAGACCTCATATTTTTGAATATAAGTTCAAGAGAGAGAGAGAGAGAGAGAGAGAATGTGCTGGTGAATCTAGAAGGTTTATGGTCAAGGAAATTTTGAATGAAATATGTAAGTGGCCTCTCAGGTCAGGGGAATGGGGATCACTCAAGATAACAAATTGCTTCACAGTGTTGAAGGATCTCTTAAGGTTAAGGCATACCATGATGAGATGTTTGTTTTGGATAAATGCATTTCCGGATGTTTGATCCAAGGGAGATCAAGTTTCAAGGAACCAAATTGATTATCATGTATCAGGATACCAAGATACCATGCTGGTTGATGGTATATTATTTTGAGAAGGGTTTTTCAAGTAATTTTTAAGAGAAATTGGTCTGTAGTTTTGAGAAATTGTGGTTTTTGCCTTATTAGAGGTTGTCGGTACATAAAAATTAGGAAAGAAGCTGGGAAATGCATGTACATGAAGATATGACTGAAAAAGGTCATTGGTGAGATTAGAACAAAGACATGACTGAAAAAGGTGAGAAGGTTTTCTCGTCAGTAAGTATTTTCTCATTTAAAGCTGTAAATGTTAGATCATTATACAATAAACCCTCAATTAATGGACTTCAGATTTAGCAGATGAAAATAATTTTACTGGCAACAGAGTATAGTAAACCCCCGCTATTTGCGGGGGTTGGTTACGTTCCTGAGAAATGTCGCGAATACTGAGTTATGGTTAGTAATAAAGGGGTTCCGTTCCAAAGTATGAAATATATAAGAAAAACTAGTCTAAAATTTTGTCTATGTATGTATTATATGTACCTTCATAATATGACTATGCAGACAGTACATAGTGAAATGCAAGCATATGGCATCGAAATGAAAATAAGAAACAATTTAATATTAAATGTAATATTTATTAGAAATTTCAAACAAATCTTTCAAACTAGCACCTTTTCTAGCTAAAAAACTTATCCCGACAGTGCTATCACCAGTTTCGCTAAAGTATTGATAAAGGAGTTTTGCCTTTTCACGAATGATGAGTGAACTTAACGGAATTTTATTTTGAGTTCAGTCTTCTATCCACAGATGTAAAGCTTTTTCCATTTTTTCTAATTTAACATCACGAGTCACAGAGCAAATTTTTGAAGCAATTAGTGCATTTTCACGGATACTACGGCGGATTTTTTCTTCCGATTTCTTGATTGATCGTACCATTGACTCATTGATTTTATAATGTTTTGCCACTGAGGAGACACTTTCACCATTAGAAATTTTATCTAATAACTCAATTTTATTCGCTAATGTCATCACCTTCTTTGATATTTTCACATTTCTCTTGTTATTCGTAGCCATATTTTTGTAGGGGTTAGAAAGAACTTGTCCACAATAAAGTCACTTTCTTCCGTTAACACACTCGAAAAAGTCTGTTTTACACTGCAAAACGGTAGACTTATCATTTTTGTAAGCATATCAATTTATAAATTGATAAATTTATTCAATTTATAAGCATATAAATTAAAAGCAAACGACGAAACCTTCCATGACAAACGCATAACACATACTGAACAAGGATTAACGAGAAACAACTACGCTCGCGATTTTGTCACCACTCTTCCCCCACCCACTGAGCGCTGTTTTGACCGGGAAAGATAATTCTAGCCAAGCCCATGTTTTTTTATGGCGGAAAATATTCACGGCGCTGTAAAATTCACATTTTTTTAGGTTTCATTTTATATTAAATCGGTGATCGCGAATACGCGAAACCGCGAATACAGATACCGCGAATAGCGGGGGTTTACTGTATTTTGACTGTCATCATTAGCATTAGCATAAGTAGAGGCATGTGATGCAAGAAAGCAAGCTTATGCAGCATCAGTCAAAAAAAAAAAAAAAAACGCTCCCAATTCACCCCTCCATTCATTCCAATACCCTGTCCAGCTCAGCCTTAAATTTATTTAGGCTATCAGCTTCCACAACAAAGGACGGAAGTCTGTTCCACCAACCAACAACCCGCTAGCTAAAGGCAAACTTCCACACATCTATCTACATCTGTCTTTCCTCAATTTGAATTTATGCCCTCTCAGGTGATTATTCTGAGCAAGAGGAAGAATCCAATCAGCATCGAGCATGCTCAAACCATTCAAGGATTTATACACCTCAATCAGATCACTAATCTTGTTACCCTTCTCTGTACTCGTTCCAACAGCTCTATATCGTTCTTAAAATAAGGCCACCTTCGTATCATCTGCAAACTTGGACATTAAGCTTGATATACCATCATCAATATCATTTATAAATACAGAAAACAACAATGGACCCAACACTGACCCCTGAGGGACTCTACTAATAACATAGTCCACAATGAGTAGTGTCCATTGATTACCACTCTCTGTCTTCCACTCAACCATCCCTTCATCCATAGCAGCAATTTGCCTCCAATACCACACTGCTCCAATTTGTTCAGCAGTCTTCCATGTGCAACAGTATCATAAATCTTTCTAAGATCCAAATATATGATTTCAAAATTATTCCCTGCATCCAGTTCCTTTGTGACCCCATCATAGTATCCAATCAAATTGGTCAGGCAACACAAGACTTTCCCTTAACAAAACTATGCTGTGTCCGAAAATTAATGGAGGCTAGTGCCTCCATTAATTTTCCTGGAACAAAAGTTAAAATAACAGGTCTATAATTACTTGTGTCACCCTTTGATCTTCGCTGTGAATTGGGGTAACATTTGCACATCTCCAGTCCATGGGTACCTCCCCTTAGTCTAAGGAATCTCTCATGATTATGGCTAAGGGTTTGTTTACTTCATTTCCTACCTCCTTTAATATAACTGGATAGATCCCATCCATTCCGGGTGCCTTTTTTATGTTTATCTTCAACAATTTCTCCTCCACTTTCCTCTCAGTTATTACAAAATCATCTAGCTCACTGCCAGAGTTTAATTCACCTCTGGCATTCCCCCTCCCTGAATAACTCCTCATGTGTGAATGTAGATGCAAAATACTCATTTAGTTTGTTAGCCACCTGAGCAGACTCATCAACAGTTGAATCATCAATATTCAGTGGACCAATCTGATTCATCCCTTTCCTTCTAGAGTTTACATAGGTAAAGAACTCTTTGCTGTTTTTTTTGCATCCTTTGCTAAAGATTTCTCATAATCTGCCTTTGCCTGCCTAATCTCTTTTGTGACTTGGTTACAGACGAGCTTATATCTATCATAGGCTCCCATGTCACCCATTAATTTATATGTATCCCATGCATTTTTTTTCTTTGCCATATGTTTTATTAGTTCATCTGACATCCATTTAGGTCTAAACCTTGAGCAATATTTCTTAGAGGGGAACAGGTGTCCCCCAAGGTTCAGTTCTTTCCCCCACTCTTTTCCTCTTGTATATCCATGACCTTCTTCCATTGACTGGAAATCCTATCCATAGTTTTGCCGATGATAGCACATTGCATTCAACTTTCCATTTTGAGAAACCTTGTCCAGCTCAATCAGCTTCAGGTTCTCGAAAATCTGCTGCCAATTCCTTAAATGCCGATCTTCAGGTAATTCTCCAGTGGGGCAAAGACAACTTAGTTGATTTCAACCCTTCTAAAACTAAATCTTGTCTTATATCTCGCAAAAAGGATTCTTCTGCTCCTATGCTTATCTTTAGTGACACTCCGATTTCTAGGCAAAATGATATATCTCTTTTGGGGATTACCCTGACTTCTAATCTCTCTTGGCACAAGCACATTACAAATATTGCTTCCTCTGCATCTAAAAAACTTGGTTTTCTCTTTCGCTCTCGGCGTTACTTTTCTCCCAAACAGCTGCTCACTCTGTATAAATCGCAAATCCGCCCTGCCATGGAATATTGTTCCCACATCTGGGGTGGTGCCCCCAAAACCTCTCTCAGGCTTCTTGATTCCATTCAGAAGAGGGCAGTTAGGTTAATTAATGATTCATCTCTAACAGAGTCTCTCCACTCGCTTTCTCATAGACGCACTGTTTCTGCTGCATGCCTCTTCTACAGATACTTCCATGGGCACTGTTCTTCTGAATTGGCTTCTATAATTCCCGCTCTCTCTTTCAAAACAGTCCGAACACGTGCCGCCACAATCCAACGTCCATTTACCGTCCAACTTCAAACCCATAGAACCAACTTTTCATCTTCCTCATTTATTCATTCAACTGCTGTTTTCTGGAACAACCTTCCTTCATATGTATTTCCTGAAAATTACAATCTACAGAAGTTCAAGTCCAATATCAACAAATATCTTCTTTCGTCTTCTCAACCTCCAACCCAAGCACAGTACTAAGTACTATAGGTTATAATACCTCTCGTGTTTGGGGGGTTCTCATAAAAAAAAAAAAAAAAAAAGGTATCCTGTGTGTTATCAGACACTCAGCCTAAAACACTGATGGATCCAATATCTCTCTATTACAGAAGATTTAGGAGAAGTCCGGTTGGCCTGCCTCCCTAAAATCCACTTGTGCACACCTTCTTGATGGTAAGCCCTGTTATGTCACTTAGGTGGCAACGAACGTGTAGAGTTGTTCTCTTCAAGACGCCTGGTCAGCGTGAAGAGGAAAAGACCAAACCCTCCAGCATATGAGAGCACAACAATACAAATGGCCCTCAGTCCCCAGCAGGCGCCTCCGTAGCCAGGTGGGAAGGAGCAGCAGTGCGCAGCACACGCTTCTTGATTAGACCGGGGTTCGAGCCCGTCACCACCAAATACGGAGGATGCGGAAAGGTCAAGGAATGACCACCGCATATCCCGGAGCAATATGGCCTTAGTTGCTAATGCTCCTAAAAACCAACCAAACAAAACAAAACAACAACTGTCCCCAGTAGCTTTCACTCTCCCTCTTACGGCAGCAAGAGGATCAGAGTGGAAGCAGAGGGTGCTAAGAATCTCTGGGTACGACCAGGCTGCCATGCCCGGAAACTGAACTTGGCCTGTTATAACGTACGATCACTCATCGGTGAAGACAGGATATTAGAGCTGGAAAAGGAATTAGAAAATGTGAATTGGAATATCATCGGTTTGGCTGAAACAAGAAGAAATGAATCACTTATAAGTTTATCAAGTGGAAATCTGCTGTACACCAATGGAAACAGTGAAAGGAGTGAAGGTGGAGTTGGGTTTCTGGTCCATAAAGATTTTAAAAACAACATTTTGGAATTCAAAAGTACATCACAAAGAGTGTCAAAACTAATACTCAAGATTTCTAAGAGGTACAAGCTAAAGATTATAATGATTTATGCACCAACATTGAGCCATGATGATAAAGAGGTTGAAGAAATGTACACCGAAATTGAAAGTCTTCTAGATGAGCAGAAAACCCACTACACTATAATTATGGGGGACTTCAATGCTAAGGTTGGAAAAAGGCAAAACAGCGCAGAAAGAGGAACTATAGGAAATTTTGGAATTGGTGAAAGAAATAAAAGAGGTGAAAGACTTGTGGAATTTGCAGAATCTCAAGGACTGTCAGTAATGAACACTTTTTTCAAGAAAAGGGTGAACAGAAAGTGGACATGGAAGAGTCCAAATGGATTAACAACTAATGAAATCGACTTCATCCTCACTAACAGAAGATATATTGTGAATGATGTTACTGTCCTGAATAAGGTAAATGTTGGAAGTGATCACAGAATGGTAAGATGTACACTTGATATAGATGTAGTAAAGGAAAGGAAAAAACTGACTCGAGTAAATAATACAAAGGTCTTTGAGATAACAGAGGAGGAGAAAAAGCAGTATGTACTGGAACTTAAGAACAAGTTTGAATTTCTGCAGACTGCTCAGGACCAAGATATCGACGAGGAATATTACAACTTTCTGAAAGTGATAAAGCCCAAGAAACCTATAGGAAAACAGAAATCCAAAGAAGAAAAAATTAGTCAAGAAACACTTGTCATGATGAACTGAAGACGACAAATGAAGAGCAAGAAAAACACTGGCAGGGAGAAAATTGAGTATACTGAGTTATGCAAAGCCATTAGAAAGAGACTCAAAGAGGACATAAGAAGATTTAACACAAGAAAAGTAGAACAAGCATTAAGGGAAAACAAAGGATTTAAATCAGCAGCCATGAGCAGTAATACAGAAAGACAAATGATACTGAAACAGAAGAATAGCGATGGTGTACTTATAAACAGCAGAGAAGGCATAATTCAAATCTCGGATGTCCATACGAGAATTATACAAGGAGCGAGGGAATGATACCAGCAGTGGGGAAGATAGATTGCAAAGTAGCAACACATACGACATAGCCGATATTCTTCCTGAGGAGGTAGAACATGCATTGAAGAAAATGAAGAATCGGAAAGCCCCGGGGGAAGATGAAGTTACTGTAGAGTTGTTAAAATTGGGAGGAAGAGACATAACACAAAAACTGGCAAGGCTCTTCACAAAGTGCATTAGAAAAGGTGTGACGCCTAAACAGTGGAATAATGTAATCATAGTTTTGCTGCATAAGAAAGGAGATAAATCAGAAATTGGAAATTATAGACCAATTAGCTTGTTATCCCACATCTACAAGTTGTTCACAAGGGTCATTACTAACAGATTAGAAAGAATACTTGATGAGAATCAACCGAAAGAGCAAGCTGGCTTTAGGACAGGATTCTCAACTATGGATCACCTTCACGTAATATCACAGCTAATGGAGAAAGCAAATGAATATAAAACACCAATATGCCTGGCATTTGTGGATTATGAAAAGGCATTTGACTCCATACAGCATAAGGCAATGTTTCGGGCACTGGAAAGACAAGTCATAGATACCCCATATATTATGATTTTGAAGAAAATATATGAGAGTGCTACCTCCTTTATTAGACTAGACAAAAGACAGTAGGAAATTTAAAATTGAGAAAGGAGTTCGACAAGGAGAGACAATATCTCCGAAGCTGTTTACTGCTGCCCTTGAGGAAGCTTTCAGAAGATTAGACTGGTCGCAGAAAGGAGTCAATGTGAACGGAGAGTACCTAAGCCATTTACGATTTGCAGATGACATTGTGGTTATAAGCCACGATCCCAAAGAATTAGAGGAAAATCTTAATCAGTTATACACAGTTAGTAAGGATTTTGGACTAAAGATGAATATGGCTAAAACAAAAGTAATGATGAACAAGTATGCCACGGAAAGAGAAATAATGATTGAAGGAGCAGTAATTGAAAAGGTGGAGTCATATACTTATCTGGGACAAGTTATTAGCTGTAATAATGATAAATGGCTGGAAGTCAAGAGAAGAATAAATTTTGGATGGATAGCATTCAGGAAATATAGTCACATACTGAAGAGCAATATCCCAGTTTTTCTGAAACGTAAAATAATGAATCAATGTATACTCCCCACCATGACTTATGGAAGTGAAACTTGGGCACTCACCAAAAGAATGGAAGAGAAGCTGAGAACTACACAGCGAAGAATGGAACGAATTATATTGGGAATCAGACTGTTAGATAAGAAGAGAAACACATGGATTAGGCAGCAAACTCAAGTAAAGGACATTCTTATCAAAACTAAAGAACAAAATGGTCTTGGGCAGGACACATAGCTCGAAGACATGATGACAGATGGACTAAGAAAATAACAGAATGGTACCCAAGAGGAGCTAGAAGAAAACCTGGAAGACAAAGGCGGAGATGGATAGATGAAATTCATGAGTTTTTGGGTAGTAAATGGATGACCAGTGCTCAAAACAGAAGGAAATGGAAAGTTGCTGGAGAGGCCTTCATCCTGCAGTGGATTGAAAATGGCTGATGATGATGATGATGATGATGATGTAAAGCCTAGTAGCTTCCAAGATAAATTCTTTGAATGCTTCCCATTTTGAATTTGCTGTTGGTGTCGTCATCAGTTGGTCCCACCATATAGAATTTAAATACTGTCTCAGACCACCGTAGTCGCCTTTAAGAAAGCAAAAACCCTTCCCTTTACCCCTGATGGTAGTTACCTCTTTGAGTAAATCCCACTTCAGCACACTGTGATCACTGCCACCTAGTGGTTCCTTTATCTGCAAATTCTTAATGCATGAAGAATCACTACTGATAATCAGATCAAGAGTATTACTCCCTCTAGTTGTCTCCCGAACATGCTGATGTAGAAAATAATCATCCAATAAATCCACAAAAGCCTTGCTAGTGTGTAAGTGACCAACCCACAAATTCCAGTCAATATCTGGGAAATTAAAATCCCCCATTATAAGACTCTCTGATTTACTGGCCCACTCTATTTCCCTGTACAGTTTCTTATTATAATCATCAGAGTCATTAGGCCTATAACACACTACTACTCTCAATTTTGCTTTCCCAGTGCTTATGTCACACCAAACTGACTTGACACTGCACTGTCCAGCCATGTCGACTGGCTGCACTTCCTTGGATTTTATGTGTTTCTTAACTAATAGCATAACCCCTCCTCCCTTCCTGTCCTGTCTATCCTTCCTGTACACAATGTACTCCCCAAATTCCAGTTCTGCATTCCTTATATCTGTGTGACACCATGTCTCGGATATCACAACAATATCTGCAATCATGAGACAGGGAAGCTAAGAACTCACTAGTCGTGGCAGCCAACAACAAGTATCCCTGTCTGTCTATGGATACACTCACTACCATATCATTAACTACTCATCTGTGCCCTGTTTCTTTATTATAGATGTAATAATTCCTCCAGTATACCCCCATGTGACATTACCATACCTTTGCCTCTAGAGTTACAGTTCTGTTATATATAAGTCAGTGGTGACACTGCTTTGTAATTTTGTTCAGGTTTATAGGTCACATTTAAGGAAAGACATGCACTTCTTTAAAAGGTCCAAAGATGAATGAGAATATCAAGGGGATGTCCATACGAGAAGGAACTACAAATGTGGGGTTACAGTACTTTGAAACTAGACAACTTAGATGGATGGATGTTTATGGCTCCTTTGAAACTAAGGAGCTATAAACATAGCCTTTTGGTAGAAATCAGTGGGTTAAAAATAAGATAGTTTACATTTGGTTAACATATTATGAAGATATTTTTTTGTGATGTAGCAAATGCCTACCTTCCTTGAATCTTTTGGCCCTTACTAATACTAATAATGATAGTGTACGGTCTCAGACAAGGCACCGTGTTGCTTTTTTTAAAGAAAACATTTGGAAATGGAGTATCAGAAACAAATTTCCTGATGTTCATGGTAGAGGAGTACTTGCTATGGAGTACCACAGACAGTGTGTTCAAAACTAATTCTTTCATAGTTGATAATTTGAATGCAGTACAGAAAGAAGAGTTTTCACTATCCACAGAAATTTTGCAAGATGTAATTGAATTTCATTATTTAACTTTGACACATCATTTCACAAAGAGAAGGATAGATATCCTTCTCTTTGTGAAATATATATCCTTCTCACATATTAATTACTTTACAGTTACAAACTAAAACTTGTATTGCAAAGGATTTTCTATTCATATTTGCATATATTTGACCCTAATTGATTGGAATAAGTGGGAGGAAAACTTACCATGGGGAACAAAATTTTTAAATGAACTACATGATTATTATTTATACCAGCATGTTAATGAAAATACTAGGGGTAAATATATTCTAGACCTCATCATTACTCACAAAGCAGATGGCATCAAACGACTTAAAGTACAAGAACCATTGGCAGGTATTAATTGCAGTCATTAGAAAATGAAGAAAGATATTGAAGTAGTTAAAGGTAAAGGCATGGATTTTAATTTCAGAAAAGTGTACTATGACAGTTTAAGGCTACATGGCATATACTAAATGGGTGGATTGTAGAGGAAGGGCAACTACATCAGAATCATGGAATACATTCAAAGCAATAATCACAGAAGTCATGAATGCATATATACCATTAAGAAAATACAGCAAAAGGAGGATGCCAGCATGAATGAATACTGAGCTGCCCAGTCTAACAGAGCAGAAAAAGGCAGCATAGGAAAGTTACAAAGCGATGAAAAGTATTGAAGCCTAGAATGACTAAAAGCTGATCTGTAATAGTATCACGGATAAGGTTAAGGAGGCCAAGGCTGTGTATGAGAAAGAAATGGCTAAGAGAGCAAAGAATGGGAACAAGACTTTTTCATGCATGTGAACACCAAGAAGAAGAAAATGAGTCGGACTGGACCAGTGTACACTGGGTGTGGGAAAGTCTTAGATAACCCGGCTGACTGCTGATGAACTGAATAGGTACTTTGCATTGGTCTTTACTGAAAAAAGGCCCTTTATGCTGAGGAGCGGCTGTGTGAGTGAGGCTGAACCATCTGAAATTAGTGATTTCAAAATTACAGATGACTGCTTAGTAGAAAAACTTTTGAGCCAAAGGCAAGTTAGGCTCGAAGAGTTAATGGCCTGTACCTAGTAATTTTGAGTGAGGTGGGCAGAGAGAAAGAGTGTATTGAAACATTGGGGTTAATTATGTGGGCAGCTTTGGACTTGGGAGACATTCCTTTGGATTGGGGACATTCCAATGTATCACCAATACATACAGGTGGTTCCAAGGGTGAAGTTGGTAACTACAGACTAGTTAGCCAGACTTCATTGGTAATGAAAACCTTAGAGGCAATGATTAAGAGTGCAATCCAGAGACATTTAGATAGAAATGGCATTGTGAAGGACACACAACATGGTTTTGTTAAGGGAAAATTAAGTTTAAACCAACCTGGCAAGCTTTTTTGACTCAGTTACTCATGAGTTAGATGTAGGGATGCTGCTAGATGAAGGACACGCAATGTGGTTTTGTTAAGGGAAAATAATTTTTAACTAACTTAGTAAACTATTTTGATACAGTTACTCATGAGCTGGATGTAGGGATCAATATTGACATTGTTTATTTGGATTTTAGCAAGGAATTTGATGTAGTCCCTCACGAGAGGTTACTGTATAAGCTGGAACATGTTGGGATTACTGGAAAGATTCCAAGATGGATTGGGATTGCAGGGTAGTTGCAGGGTAGAAGGTTGTGATTGATGGATATTCTTCAGATTGGTATAACATCAGATGTGGATCCCCCGAGGGTCAGATCTTGGACCACTGTTGTTTCTGATTTTCATTAACAACACTGAAGACGGGATAAAGGGTGTGATGTCAAAATTTGCAATGTAAAGATTGGGAGAGCTGTTAATGATTAGTGTCAAGCAGCACTCCATCAGAAAGACTCAAACAGACTTTAAGAAAGATTAGAAAAGTAGCAGCTATGTTTAATGCAGCAAAATGCAAGGTCTTACACTTGGGAAATAGCAACCACAAAATAACTTATACACTTGGTATAAGTGTATAAGTTATTCTGTGGTATGTGTATAAGTTGAATTAAAAACAATAGAAAAACAAAGGGATCTGAGTTACGATATGGACAGATATGAAATTTCTAAGCAGTGTAATAGGTGGCCAGAAAAACCCAAGGTGCTCTGTTGATGATTTTTAACAATATCCTGTAAAGACAAGAGAAGTCAATTCCACTATACAGGTAATTGTAAGACCACATTTGGAATACTGTGTCCAAGTATGGAGACCTCATTTGAAAAAAGACATTGAGCTTCTTGAAAGGGTCCAAAGAAGGGCAACTTACATGGTGAATCAGCAAAAGGCAACCGTATAAGGAAAGACTTTGATTATGTGGACTAGAGCTTGGCAATTAGACACCCAAGAGGTGACCTGATTGAGGTTTATGAGGCTCTGAGAGGGTTATTAAAATGAATGTAGGCAGAATTTTAACTGTTATAAAGAATTCCAGAACTAGGGACCATAAATTCGAATTACAGGGGAAGAGATTTATTACAGATTGAAGGAAGTTCTCTATTATCTAGCGAGTCGTTGATTGCTGGAACAAGTTGCCTCCGCAGCTAGTTGAGGCTGAAAGTTAGAAGAAATTCAAAGGTCAATTTGATAGTTAACTGTGTGAGGAGGGAAGTGCATAATTTGTATTTTCTTATTTATTTATTTTTTTTTTTTTGGCTTGTATAGCAAAAGTCTGTGGCTTTCTTGCACTATATGCATAATACTAATACAACTATTACAGTTTTTCTTGGATATCCTCATCAATATCATTTAGGAAAATTACAACTAGGAAGGCACCCAACACTGAGCCCTGAGAGACCCCACTTGTTACAACAAGCCCACTCTGAAGACTGACCATTTATGACAACCCCCTGTCTCGCATCTTTCAGCCAGCCCACAATCCAGAGTAGGATCTTACCAGTAACTCTAACTTCTTTGCCTTCCATGAGGGATGATATTAAAAATCTTTACCAATGTCTAGATATATATAATGTCAAAACTGTTACCTGCATCCAACTTTTTAATGAATACATCATAGGGCGAAGGTAAAGAAAGCCTGCCCGAGAAGCATGAAAAAGTTCAATGAAATTTACCGGTAAAAGAACTTTGCCGTAACGGCATTTGTATTGTTGCTCGCTTGGTAAACAGACAGTGGGTGTTATCGGTCAGGAGTAGAAATTGAATCCCATGGGAGATTGAAACCCTCCCGAAGTGGAGGAGGTAACCTGACTTTTTTTCTTTAGAATCACTGGTGGATAAATTGTTTATTAAGAAAAAAAAAAAAAGGCAAAGAAGTTTATTAAGAAAAAAAAAGGCAAAAAGTGCAAGGAAGCCCACACGAGAAGCACGGCAATTTTCGAAAAAGTTTACCTGTGAAACTACGTTACGAAAATTTTTTACGACGCTAGAACTTCCAATATGACTCTGTTCGTGATTGAATTAGTTAATTCAATTAGTGATTCTAAAGAAAAAAGGTCAAGTTACCCCCCCCCCCCCCAACTTCGGGAGGGTTTCAAGCTCTCGTGGGATTCAACTTCTACTCCAGACTGATAACACCCACCACCTGTTTACCGAGCAAGCAACAATACAACTGCCGCTACAGCAAAGTACTTTTACCGGTAAATTTCATCGAACTTTTGCGTGCTTCTCATGCAGGCTTTCTTTACCTTAGCCCATCATAGTATTGCCAGATTGGTCAGATGTAACCTTCCCTCATACCAAACCCATGCTGGGATTTGTTCAAGATACCATTCTTGTTGAGATAGTTGTGATTCACATTCTTAACTGCAGACTCCATGATCTTACTCACCATAGAAGTTAAAGTCATTGGTCAACATCCATTCAACTTCTCTTTAGCACCACTTTTGTAGAATGGGGAGACATTAACACTTCTCTAGTCCAAGGGGATCTTTCTGAAGACTAATGATGCAACATTAACATTCCTTAATGTTTGGGACACTCACATATGGCCTTTTTAATTTAAATGAACATATATGCTGCCATGGAGCCTTTCTCTCCTTTTGTCTGTAGCTTTTCTAGCAGATGCTTCTCTGAGATCATCATATCATTTATTTTAGAGTAATCTGGCTCCTTAACATTACCCAGAAATTAAAAGCTTGCTTTTGACTGTAAATATTATTGAAACGTATCTATTCACCTCATCTGTTATTTCTGTCAGGCTTTCTAAGGATCTTTCACTGTAATCAGTTAAGTGGCCTATTTGATTTACTTTCTTCTTTTTTGTATTCACATATGAAAAGAACTCCTATTCTTGTACTTAGCTCTCTTTGCTGTGGTTTCTCATAATCAGCTTTTGTCTTACCCTATCGGTGTTTTTTTACATATTCTTTGATAATGCCCATGCAAATCGGAATTGTTTGATTGTTTGTTACTGTCCCATACTTATTTCTTTAACTCAATTAACTCTGAACCTGTCCTCTCATCCATTTTTAAGTTTATGGAACTTGACCACTTGTAAATTTACATTTGTGGCTTCAAGGATGTATCCCCATAACATATTTGTACCAGACACCATATAGTAGTCTCATCAGTTAATCAACTCCTAAAAATATCAAATTCCATTATAGTTCCCTCTTGAAATTGCAACCTTCACCTTTACCTTTGACCACATATGTTTCTTTAGATAATGCACATTTTATAGTATTTGTGGTCACTGCCACTAGTACTCCTACTGCCAGTTTGATATTATTAGGTTCCTTATTGAGAACCAGATCTGGAATATTAGAGCACTTGTACTCTTGCAAACATGCTCAAGTAAGTAGCAAGACAACTGTACTTGCTACTTACTAAGCCACATCTTGAGTATTGCATACAGGTCTGGAAGCCTCATTTTAGGAAAGATGTGGATCTGTTAGAATGGGTGCAGAGAAGAGGCAACAAGATTGATGAGGGGAGCAACAGGGTGCTCTTACCAGAAAAGTTTCAGCTCTGCAAATTGCAGCATCTGGAGACATGGCACCTGCGAGGTGCCAAGTCTCCAGATGCTGCAATCTGCAGTCTCCTCTTAAGCTCAGTGCTGATGGAATCCTTCCTCTTGCTCAGATTACACACACGAGGAGGCATAAATTCAAACTTAAGAAGGGTGGTTGCAGGTCGAAAGTGCATAAATTTGCTTTCAACCAGAGAGTGGTTGATTGTTGGAACAAACCCCACCTGGTGTTGTAGAGGTGGGTAGTTTGAATAAATTCAAAGTAAAACTAGACTAACTGTTAGAGGGATGGACATGTGAAATGAGAAGTGTTGGCCTTATCCCTACTTTTTTTTTTTTTTTTTTTTACAACTTATGCTGAATAAGCCTGCTTTCTTGCATCATTTGCTACTACTACTGCTAATAATAAAAATAGTCTGCCTAAAAGAGATTACTGTCATACTCTTCAGAGTCATTTGTCCTGTGACATTTCCCAACTATCATCTTCCCTTTACTTAAAGATGTGAATCTGTTAGAATGGGTGCAGAAAAGAGGCAACAAGATTGATGAGGGGAGCAACAGGGTGCTCTTATCAGAAAAGTTTCAGCTTTGCAAATTGCAGCATCTGGAGATTCATTTCACACCATACTAACACATCATCATCTACATTACCTCGATCTGACTTGGGGAATATTGTTGCCACCTTAGGGAAGTTTTTGATGAAAAACATTACTCGCCTCCCATCCATCCCTTTGCCCCTTTTCTATCTCTCCTGAATACAGAATATTCACAAAAACAAAATTCCTCACCTTGGGTCTCTGAGTGGCACCATTTCAATGAGTCCTACTACATCAACATTAGTTGATTTGATCAAAAGCTTAAATTCATTTAACCCTGAATTAGGCATGCAAAAATTTGAAAAATCAGCAAAAAAATAATTCAAAATTGTTCATTTTTTTGATGCCACCTATATTTTCAATCCTTGCTGAACACAACTGTGAAAAATCCATGTTCTATATTAAAAATATATTTTTTATTAAGTTTGGAAAATTAAAACTCCCTTCAGACCTGTTGGTGATTGAATGCAAATTTATGTCAATAATAAGAATGTTCTCTGCATGAAATGTGAAATGTGTGCATTAACAGTTTGATTCCGGATGATGCATCAATGTCGCAAAGCCAGAGTGCATTAATGATTGGAAAAAAGAGCTTGGCGATGAAGTAGACTTGCTATCAATAACTGAAGGTGACATGCAAGGTGTGGCAATAAAGTTCCTGGACTGGTGCAATCATGGTCATGTTCAATGAGTTTGAATACAACCCCGGGGGCTCACATCTGGTGAGTATGGGCTTGGCAAACCCAGGGTCCTGAGCTGGATATCATCATTCTTCTCTTTCTTGGTGATACCCCTCTCTCTCTCTCTCTCTCTCTCTCTCTCTCACACACACACACACACACACACACACACACACACACACACACACACACACACACACACACACACACACACACACACACACACACACGGGGGTAACTGGGGAATTTTTTTTTTTTTGGCTGGTGCAGCATAAGCTTCAGGCTTCCTTGTACCATATGGCTAATAATAATAATAATAATAATAATAATAAACAGAAGTGGTATGTTAAGACTTACACCAACAGATGGTACAGAGACTGGTGAGTAGGCTGCCTAGTTGCAAGTAACAACCAGATTCGTTAGTAGCATTACCATTCTGTGTCATCATTTTGCAATGGAGCAACAAATGAATATCAAATTTTGCATTACACTGGGAAAATCTGCAATAGAAACATATGAAATGTTAAACACTGTTTATGGTGATGGAATGTTAAGTTGTACCAATGTGTTTGAATGGTATAAGTGGTTCAAAGGCTGAAGGGATGTTTGCAATATCTCAAGAAGCAGGTATCCGTCAGCCTCTTGAAATGAGAACAGAGTTGCAAAAATTTATTGGAAATCATGGCAAAAGATCACTGTTTCACTCCCAGAATGATGAGTGATGTGTTACAAATGAATTAGGAGACACTTTGCCAAATTCTGCATAAAGAATTAGGGAAAAGGGTGGTTATGCAAAATTTGTGCTGCACTGCCATATGGATGAGCAGAATCCAGCAAAGAGTTCATCCAGACTTGTCAAGACAATCCTAATTTCCTCAACTGCATTGTCACTAGAGGTGAGGGTTGGGTGTTTTTATAAGACCCAGAGAAGTGTTAGAGCATGCAGTGGACTTCAAAATCATCACCAAGGCCCAAAAAAGTTTCATTTACAGAAGTTTTAGATGATGATGATCATGTATATTTTGAACGAACAGAGGGGTGAAGTGGAAGTGGTTTTTTTTTTGGCTGATGCTGCATAAGCTTGCTTTCTTGCATCAAATGCCTCTACTAATGCTAATGCTAATGTTTTTTGACAAAGAGACTGTAATTTGTATCTGAAAGAATTTCAAAGGAATCTGTATCTGAAGAGGATAGTCAGTGTTGCCTTCTACCTACAGGTGCTGTAAATACTAATGAATCCCAGGTGTGGCTGCAATTTTGAGAGAAAGGCAGATGGTTCTTATTGCATGACAATGCCCCTTTCATTGTGCACTTGGTGTGCAGACATTTCTGATGAAACATGGCACTGTACAGCTCAACCATCCAATCTAGTCTTCTGATCTAGTATAGAAAGTGGATTTCATCCTCTTTCTGAAGGTGAAAGCTTTGCCCTCAAAGAAAAGAGATTTCAGAATGTTTCAGACAAAAAAAATAACATAACACTGAACTGAACATCATCTCTTTGGATGCCTTTGCTGGCACTTTTCAGATACTATTAGAATGGTATAATAAGTGTATTCCACCAGGTGGTGATTACTTTAAATAAAAATAAAATATTTTTGAGCTCCTTCAATTTGTGTTCTTTTTATTGCACCAGTCTGGGAACTTGACTGCCATATTATTATTATTATTAGCCATATGGTGCAAGGAAGCCTGAGGCTTATGCTGCACCAGTCAAAAAAGAATTCACGAGTTACCCTGAGAGAGAGAGAGAGAGAGAGAGAGAGAGAGAGAGAGAGAGAGAGAGAGAGAGAGAGAGAGAGAAAGGAATCACCAAGAAAGAGAAGAATGATGATATCCAGCTCAGGACCCTGGGTGTGCCAAGCCCATACTCAGCAGATGTGAGCCCCTGGGGGTAAATATAATTAGGTTTAACTTAATAATCATGAATTTTTCTTAATTGTGCAATAATTAACAGACATTTCTGGAATTTTCTCTGAAAAATTCAAAGGAAACATTTGAAAAAACAGCTATTAGGAGTTCTCTTTTTTTTTTTTTAATGAAAACTCCAAACAAAACTATTAGAATCTGTACTTAGTACTGTGCATGGACTGAATCTGCATAATATAGAAGAAAAGTTGCTTCTGTGAGTTTGATGCAGGACAGTAAATGGATAATGACTGGTTGAGGAAAGTGTTCAGAATAGCTTGGGAAGGGGGGGGGGATTATAGAAGCCAATTCAGAAGAACAGATCCCATGGAAGTATTATAGGAAAGACATGCACCAAAAAGGGAATATCTGTGAGAGAGAGAGAGAAAAGACTTTGTAAAAGATGGGTCATTAATTAACCTAACTGATAGGGCAGATTTGAGATTTGTAAGAAGTGCATAGTTTAGAAGAAAAGCAATGTTGAGAGTGAAAGAAAAAAACCAGTTTTTTAGATGTTAGGAGGCAATATTTGCGACATGCTTATGCTGAGAAAGAGTAGAAGTCAGGATAATCCCTAATAGCGATTAGTGATCTTATCTAGAAATCCAAGTGCCATCAAAGATAAGCATAGTAGCGAGAAGAATCCTTTTTGTGAGATATAAGAGGGCGGAGTTTTAGAAGGATTGAAATTAAGTAAGTTGTCTTTGATCCATTGGAGAATTACATGGAGGTCAGCATTTAAGGAATTAGTAGTAACTATTCAAGAAGTTGAAGATGTTTGTGCAGGGCAAGGTGTCACAGGCTGGAAAGTGGAATGCAACGTGCTATCATCAGCAGAACTATGGATAGGATTTCCAGTCAATATAAGAAGATCGTTAATGTGCAAGAGGAAAAGAGAGTGAGAAAGAACTGAATATTGGGAACCACTAGTATCAACCCCAGGGGCTCACATCTGGTGAGTATGGGCTTGGCACATCCATGGTCCTGCGCTGGATATCCATCATTCTTCTCTTCTCTTTTTTGGTGATTCCCATCTTCTTTTCTCTCTCTCAGGGTAAATTATAAATTTTTTTGGCTGATGCAGCAAAAGCCTCAGGCTTCTTTGCACCATATGGCTAATAATAATAATTAGTGAATAACTAGTAGAGGTCAATGTTGAAAAAAAAAAAGTCACGAGTTAGAGTTAAGTGTATCCCATCCCTGTTTCTACAGGGATGGGATACACTTAAATAGAAAGGGTGCAAGAATATTTGCTGATGATATTGAGGCAGTGCTAGGTGGGTACGAAAGCTGCCAGCTTGGGGTGGATTCACAGAATATTAGATTAACGGTAGCTACAGGCAGAGGTGAAAGTTCTTGCACTGCTTCTATTGGAACAAGCAGCAGCCTGGAAAGTGAGGTGCTGAGGATTTCAAGGACAACTGGGAGTCATCATGGAACAAGTAAATTCATGGGCTGTGTTAGGGTAGTAGTAGTAGTAGTGGTAGTGGTGGCATGTGATGCAAAAAAGCAAGTGTAAGAGCTTATGCAGCATCAGCCAAAAAAAAAATAAAAATCACACCATTCCCTCCAAATGCCTGTCCAGTTCCTCCTTAAATTTATTTAACCTATCAACTTCCACAATGACAAATGGAAGTTTGTTCCAGCAATTATGCACCCGCTGGCTAAAGGCAAATTTCCGCACATCTATTCTACATCTGTCTTTTCTTAATTTGAATTTATGCCCACTTAGGTTTGTAATCTGAACAAGTGGAAGGATCCCATCAGAATTCAGCGTGCTCAACCCATTCAAGGCCTTATACACCTCAATCAGATCACAGCGCAGGTGCCTAGTCTCCAGCCACTGCAATTTGCAGAACTTAAGCCTCTCTTGGTAAGAGGATCCCTTCATTCCCCTCACTAATCTTGTTGCCCTTCTCTGTACATGCTCAAGCAAATCTACATCCTTCCTAAAATGAGGCCTCCAGATCTGTATGCAGTACTCAAGGTGTGGCCTGACCAGTGCCTTATACAGAGGGACAATCACCTCCTTCTCCCTGCTAGAAAAATTCCTATATATCATTGACAAAACCCCATTACCTGCCCTGACAGCCTGTCTGCATTGCTCATTCACATCTGACTGCACAATTACTCCCAGGTCTTTTTCATTTTCTACCATCTTAAGTGTAATACCACACAGTTGGTACGTTTCTCTGGGGTTACTTCTACCCATATGCAGTACTTTGCATTTGTCAAGGTTAAACTTCAGTTGCCACTTCTTAGCCCATCTGCCCAAATTATCTAGATCCTGTTGCAGTAGCACACTGCCATTACAGTCATTAACAACCCTGCCAACCTTTGTATCATCTGCAAACTTCGACACTAAGCCTGATATACCTTCATCAATATCATTGATAAATAAACAAAACAACAGTGGACCCAAAACCGAACCCTGTGGGGCTCCACTAATAACATTAGTCCACGAAGAGCAGCACCCATTAATTACCACCATCTGTCTTCTCCCACTCAACTATCCTTTTATCCATTGTAGCAACTTACCCTTAATACCATTCTGCTCCAATTTGTACAATAGTCTTCCATGCGCAACAGTGTCAAAAGCTTTCCTGAAATCCAAATATATGATATCAAAATTATTTTTTGAATCCAGTTCCTTTGTAACCACATCCTAGTATCCTATCAAATTTGTCAGACAAGACTTTCCCTTAACAAGCCCATGCTGTGTCTGAATTATTGTTGCAGTCTTGTCTAGATGATCCTGCAATGCATCTTTAACCAGTGACTCCATTATTTTATCCGGAACAGAAGTTAAACTAACTGGTCTGTAATTACTCGTGTCACCCTTCGATCCCCCTTTGTGAATTGGGAATACATTTGCACATCTCCAGTCCGTGGGGACCTCCCCTGAGTCCACGGATGCTCTCAAAATTATGGCTAAGGGTTTGCTTAGTTGCTTTGCCGCCTCCTTTAATATAACTGGATAAATCCCATCTACTCCGGGTGCCTTTCTTATGTTTAACTTCAACAGTTTCTCTTCCACTTTGCTCTCAGTTATTACAAAATCATTAAGCACCCTGCTACAATTTGATAATCTTCTGCCATTTTCAAACCTTAATAACTCCTCATGTGTGAATGTAGATGCAAAATACTCATTCAGTTTGTTTGCTATCTGAGCAGGATCATCAACAGCCAAACCATCGATATCCAGTGGACCGATCAGATTGATCCCCTTCCTTTTAGAGTTTATATAAGTAAAGAAATCCTTGCTGTTTTTATTAGCATCTTTTGCCAAAGATTTCTCGAAATCTGTCTTTGCCTGCCTAACCTCCTTTGTGACCTGATTACAGACTAGCTTATATCTGCCATAGGCTTCTGAGTCGCTTGATAATTTATATACATCCCATGCATTTTTCTTCTCTGTCATGAGTCTCATTAGTTCATTTGATAACCATTTAGGCCTAAACCTTGAACAATATTTCTTAATAGGAATGAAACTTTTAGTAGCTTCCACTATTAATTCCTTGAATGCTTCCCACTTAGAATTTACTGTTGGTAACATCGTCAGTTGATCCCACTGTACAGAATTTAAAAACTGTCTGAGACCACTGTAATTGCCTTTACGAAAGCAAAAACCCTTTCCTTTACCCCTGATGGTAATTATATCTTTAAGTAAATCCCACATCAGTACACTGTAATCACTGCCACCTAGTGGTTCCTTTATCTTCAAATTCTTAATACACGAATGATAACTGCTGATAACCAGATCAAGAGTATTACCCTCTCTGGTTGCCTCTCGAACATGCTGCTGCAGAAAACAATCAAGGGTGAGTAAGAGTAGGTGCAAGTACATTTGCATGTATGCAATACTAGGAGTATAGTAAATAAATTTGATGAATTTCGGGTCCTGGTGAAGACATCAAAGGTGGATGTTGTTGTTGGGATGTCAGAGATGTGGTATCAAACATAGATAAGGAATGCAGAATTGGAATTAGGGGGCGTACAATCTGTACAGAAAGGAGAGACAGGGAGAAGGGGGGGTCATTTTGTTAGTTAAGAAACATAAAATCTAAGCAAGTGCATCCAGTTGACATGGGTGGACAGTGCATTGTTGAGTCAGTTTGGTGTGACATAAGCACCATGAAAGCAAAGTTGAGAGTAAGAGTGTGTGTTATAGGCCTAATGACTCTAATGAGTATGACTAACAAAGAGAAATAGAATGTGCCACCAAATCAGATTATACTATAATAGGGGATTTTAACTTTCTAGATATTAACTGCAATTTGTGGGTTGGTCACTTGCACACTAGCAACACTTTTGTGGATTATTGTTTTCTACAGCAGCATGTTTGAGAGGCAACCAGAGGGAGTAATACTCTTGATCTGATCAGTGATTATTCTTGATCTTGATCTGATCAGTGATTATTCATGCATTAAGAATGGCAGTGATCACAGTATACTGATGCAGGATTTACTCAAAGATGTAACTACGATCAGGGGGTAAAGGGAAGGGTTTTTGCTTTTGTAAAGTTGACTACAGTGTTTTCAGACAGTTTTTAAATTCTATACAGTGGGACCAACTGGTGATGTTACCAACTGCAAATTCTATATGGTAAGCATTCAAGGAATTAATCTTGGAAGCAACTAGGCTTTTCATACCAACTAAGAAATATTGTTCAAGGTTTAGGCATAAATGGATATCAGATGAACCAATGAGACTTGTGGCAGAGAAGAAAAATGCATGGGATGCATATCAGGAGACACAGATGCCTATGGTAGATATAAGATATCCAGTAATCAAGTGACAAAGCAGGTTAGGCAAGCAAAGACAGAATACGAGAAATCTTTTGCAAAGGATGCAAAGAAAAACAGTAAAGACTTCTTTATTTATGTAAACTCTAGAACGAAGAGGATGAATCAGATTGGTCCACTTGATATTGATGGTTCGATTGTTGATGACTCTACTTAGGTAGCTGACAAACTGAATGAGTGTTTTACATCTACATTCACACATGAGGAGTTATTCAGGGAGGAAATGCCAGAAGTTTATTAAACTCTGGCAGGGAGCTAAATGATTTTGTAATAATTGAGAGCAAAGTGAAGGAGAGATTCCTGAAGTTAAACATAAGGAAGCCACCTGGGGTGGATGGGATCTATCCAGTTATATTAAAGGAGGCAGCAAAGGAAGAAACCAGGCCCTTAGCCATGATTATGAGAGCATTCTTGGATTCAGTGGAGGCCCCCATGGACTGGAGATGTGCATGTTTCCCCAATTCACAAAGGGGGATCGAAAGGTGATATGAGTAATTATAGACCTATTAGTTCTCCGGGAAAAATAATGAAGTCACTGGTTAAAGAAGCATTGCAGGATTATGTAGACAAGACTGCAGTTATAGTTCAGCACAGTATGGGTTTGTTAAGCCTTGTTTGACTAATTTGATTAGATACTATGATGTGGTCACAAAGGAACTGAATGCAAAAAATATTTTTTATTTTGATATCATATACTTGGATTTTAGGAAAGCGTTTGATACTGTTGCATATGGAAGACTGCTGCACAAATTGGAGCAGTGTGGCATTGGAGGCAAATTGCTGCTATGGATAAAAGGATGGTTGGGTGGGAGAAGACAGAGAGTGGTAATCAATGGACACTGTTGTTCATGGACTAATGTTATTAGTGAAGTTATCCAGCAGTCCGTGATAGGTCCAATGTTGTTTTTTGTATTTATCAATGATATTGATGAAGGTATATCAGGCTTAACGTCCAAGTTTGCAGATGATACAAAGGTTTGTAGGCTTTTTAATGGCAGTAAGGATGGTATGCTACTGCAACAGGATCTGGAAAAGTTGAGCAGAGGGGCTGAGAGGTGGCAACTTAAGTTTAATATTGACAAATTTAAAGTGCTCAATTTGGGTAGCAGTAACCTCAGAGTAACATTTCAACTGTGCGGTAGTAACCATTGGGTAGGGGAGAATGAAAAAGACCTGGTGGTAATTGTGCAGTCAGGTATGAAGTTTTCTGAGCAGTGCAGACAAGCTGCAAGAGTAGCTCATGGTTTCTTGTCAATAATAAATAGGAACTTTGCTAGCAGGGATAAAGAGGTGATTATCCCCTTGTATAATGCAATGCCCAGGCCACACCTTGAGTACCGCATACAGGTCTAGAGGCCTCATTTTAGGAAAGATGTTGAGCTACTAGAACGAGTACAGAGAAGGGCAATGAGATTATTGAGCGGAACAAAGGGTTGCTGTTATGACAATAGGCTTAAGTTCTTCAAATTTCAGCATCTGGAGGAAACTAGGCACCTGCGAGGTGATCTAATTGAGGAGTATAAGGCCTTGAATGGATTGAGCTAGCTTAATGCTGATGGGATTCTTCCTCTTGCTGAGATTCTGCACCTGAGGGAGCATAAATTCAAATTGAGGATAGATGGTTGTAAAATAGATGTGCAGAAATTTCCCTTTCCTTTTTGGTAGTTGATTACTGGAACAAACTTCCATCTGTTGTTGTGGAAGTTGACAGCATAAATAAATTCAAGGCTGAAATAGACAACCTTTTGGAGTGAATAGATGGGTGAAATGGGAAGGTGTTTTTTTTTTTTTTTTTTTTTTTGGCTGATGCTAAATATGCTGGCTTTCTTGCATCATATGCTTTTACTAATGCTAATAAGTTAGTAGACAGACAGCAATCTATCATACCCTGCAGTGAGTGGTCAGAGAGAAAACTGGATACGCAATTACAAAAAACAGTTGGCACTCTAAAATATGGAAGCTTATTTAGTTCTTTATACCAAACATGATCAAAAGCCTTTGAAATTTCAAGAGCAACTGCTTGAGTTTCACCAAACTTTTCCATAGATGGGTAACATAAGCCAGTATATCATTAGTGAATCGACACTGATGGAATTCATACTGGCAATCACTGATCAGATGGGCGCCTCCGTAGCCAGGTGGGCAGGAGCAGCAGTGCGTAGCACATGCTTCTTGATTAGGCTGGGGTTCAAGCCCATGCCCACCAAATACGGAGGATGTGGAAAGGTCAGGGAATGACCACCGCATATCCCCAGAGCAATATGGCCTTAGTTGCTAATACTCCTAAAAACCAAATAACAAACACAAACAATATATTTGATGAGCTTGAA
Source organism: Mastigoproctus giganteus (assembly GCF_048544385.1). Lineage (NCBI taxonomy): Eukaryota > Metazoa > Arthropoda > Arachnida > Uropygi > Thelyphonidae > Mastigoproctus > Mastigoproctus giganteus. The sequence goes on from NC_143586.1 coordinate 60,139,221, forward strand.
GTGCTAGTCAAAATATTGATCCCACTGTACAGAATTTAAAAACTGTCAGAGACCACTGTACTCACCTTTACGGAAGCAAAAACCCTTTCCTTTACCCCTGATGGTAATTAAATCTTTAAGTAAATCCCACATCAGTACACTGTGATCACTGCCACCTAGGCGCCTCCGTAGCCAGGTGGGAAGGAGTAGCAGTGCGTAGCACACGCTTCCTGATTAAACCGGGGTTCGAGCCCGCCACCACCAAATACGGAGGATGCGGAAAGGTCAGAGAATGACCACCGCATATCCTGGAGCAATATGGCCTCAGTTGCTAATGCTCCTAAAAAAAGAAAAAAAACTGCCACCTAGTCGTTCCTTTATCTGCAAATTTTTAATACACGAATGATCACTGCTGATAACCAGATCAAGAGTATTACTTTCTCTGGTTGCCTCTCGAACATGCTGCTGCAGAAAACAATCATCCAATAAATCCACAAAAATCTGACTAGTGTGTGAGTGACCAACCCACAAGTTCCAGTCAATATCTGAGAAGTTAAAATCCCCCATTATAAGACATTCCGATTTACTAGCCCACTCTATTTCTCTGTATAATATCTTGTGATCTTATGTGGTTCAGGAGGATAAAGGTTTGGACAAAATGGTGGATCCCCTGACATAGATGGCTGCTGTACTTCTGTACTTTTTGTGTATATCAAGCTGATGTTCATCAGTGTCTTCATCTTCATCACAATCTATAGAAAAATGGTCAGGTGGTTCAGGAATAAGTAGTACAGTAAACCCCCGCTATTCGCGGTATCTGTATTTGCGGTTTCGCGTATTCGCGATCGCTGATTTAATATAAAATGAAACCTAAAAAAATGTGAATTTTAAAGCGCCGTGAATATTATCTGCCATAAAAAAACATGGGCGTGGCTAAAATTATCTTTCCCGGTCAAAACAGCGCTCAGTGGGTGGGGGGAGAGGGGTGACAAAATCGCGAGCATGGATGTTTCTCGCTAATCCTTGTTCAGTATGTGTTATGCGCTTGTCATGGAAGTTTTCGTCGTTTGCTTTTAATTTATATGCTTATAAATTGAATAAATTTATCAATTTATATGCTTACAAAAGTGATAAATCTACCGTTTTGCAGTGTAAAACAGACTTTTTCGAGTGTGTTAACGGACGAAAGTGACTTTACTGTGGACAAGTTCTTTCTAACCCGTACAAAAATATGCTACGAATAACAAGAGAAATGTGAAAATATCAAAGAAGGTGATGACATTAGCGAATAAAATTGAGTTATTAGACAAAATTTCTAATGGTGAAAGTGTCTCCTCAGTGGCAAAACATTATAAAATCAATGAGTCAACGGTACGATCAATCAAAAAAATTGGAAGAAAAAATCCACTGTAGTGTCTGTGAAAACGCGCTAATTGCTTCAAAAATTTGCTCTGTAACTCGTGATGTTAAATTAGAAAAAATGGAAAAAGCTTTACATCTGTGGATAGAAGACCGAGCTCAAAATAAAATTCCGTTAAGTTCACTCATCATTCTTGAAAAGGCAAAACTCCTTTATCAACACTTTAGCGAAACTGGTGATAGCACTGGCGGGATAAGTTTTTTAGCTAGCAAAGGCACTGGTTTGAAAGATTTGTTTGAAATTTCTAATAAATACTACATTTAATATTAAATTGTTTCTTATTTTCATTTCGATGCCATATGCTTGCATTTCACTATGTACTGTCTATGTGCATAGTCATATTATGAAGGTACATATAATACATTCATAGACAAAATTTTAGACTAGTTTTTTTTTATATATTTTGTACTTTGGAACAGAACCCCTTTATTACTACGGGAGCCATAACTCAGTATTCGCGTTTTCGGTATTCACGACATTTCTCAGGAACGTAACCCCCGCGAATAGCGGGGTTTACTGTACTTCACTGTGAGGTATGGGATGAATTGCAGAGGGTATGTGTGGGTACATTACTGTCCACTTTTTCTTCATTATCATCCCTTTTCTAATAGGAGGCACAATACAGAAGTAACAGACTGTGATGTGATTTGTTGGCACCCTCCATATCACAGGCACTACGAAAAGTATAAAATGTCCCTTTCAATTACCCATGCATTGAGTTTTTATGAACAGGTAGTGCAGCATATGTGTGGCGCCTGGTTGCCTACTTTACACCCAAAGTACAAGAAGTAAGCCTTTTTTATGGCTCGAGTTAAGGGATGCTTTCTTGAAGCTAACGTGACTTTTCCACATATGTAACAGAAGTCATCCGGACTATTCACACAATTACGTGGCATATTAATCTTACATGACACAAATACTGCACAAAAAGTATGAATCTCACAGAGAATAACTGGTAACTGAGAACAAATCACCCAGCCTAGCTGTATTCGAGGATTACTGCAACAGAATTGAAGATGCATTTGAGGAGACAACAACTTATCATGTGATAAGAGCATGTGTTGCTATGCATATTGCCGAGAGCCATAGTTGATAATATAGAGTACAGTCAGTCCTTGTATAACACGTGTTTACACTACATGAATTCGATCATACACGATTTATAAATAGGGGAACGATATCTTATATAACACGACCCGAATTCGCTTATGCACGATTTGCCTTTGTTTTTACAAGAAATGGCAGTCGAACACGGAATCACCCCAATTGAAGGCAACACGATAGGAATGAAGAGAAGATTCTGAAAATGTATTTATGTTTTTTATATCAGTGAAGGGGAAACACATTTCACCATAATAACGTAAAAACTAACACAATTCCACCTATTGGTATAATCGCAAATTCAATTAGATCGAGTTTACTACCAGTTTATAACAGATTCCACTAGCAGAAATGCAACTGGAAATTGTTTTTATTGTTTTATGGTAGTAACCCCTAGAAATGTGCTTTAGTAAAATGTGAGGTGTTAATAGTGTATCTCAGCCTTTACGGTGTTGTTTATGTGTATCAAGTGTGCCTCCTCGTTTTGTAATTGTGCTTCATTCCCTAAATGAGTAAAATACTTAAAAGGTGTGAAAAGGAAGCATCCTGGTGGAGACAGTGCAGATTCAGAGAGAAAAAGAAAAGCAATTATCGATAAACAGAGGCGGACCGGGTCAAAAATTCTTACCCTGGAAAATTTGTAGCGGCCTCATTTGCATTTATGGCCAAAATCACATCGACCTCCGGCCCACCGGGGTTTCCCCGGTAAGGCTTATGGCCAGTCCATCTCTGAAACGCTTGAGCAAAATGAAAGACCATGTGATATTGCACGTGATACAGACCTAAATGAGACAACGCCGAGAATTACAAAGAATGCAGAGAAAATAAAAACAACTTTCGTAGCAGGAACAACTCAAAGTGTAATTAAAATCCATTAGAATAAGACACAAAGAATTGGAAGAGATGGAACGGCTGTCATCTGTTTGGATAGAAAATCAAACAAAAAACAAGTTTGCTTACGATAGAAGCAAAAGCATTAGTAATATTTTATTACGTAATAGTCGTAATAAAATACGTAAGTATTTTATTACGATTATTTATTGTGTTTAGTAATGTTTTGGTTACAAATGTGTGTTCAATCTTGGGTGGTCGGCACCTAACCTTATTTTTCCCATAGGGCCTGTTGTTTATATTGCACGATTTTGCATTGCACGAGGGTTTCTAGGAACACAACTATCGTGCTATACGAGGACTGACTGTAATTCACTAATATGAAATCCAAACTATAATTCGAAAACAAGAGCCAATCGACAAATTTTAATGTGAATTTCATGTTCAGCAGCATAAAATTAGTCAAGATTGGATATTTTTGTTTTTGTAACATTTTATGTGTTGACCAGTGTTATGAAGGGAATGGGCAAATGAATTTTTTTTTTTTTTTTTGGCTAATGTTTTATAAGCTGCTTACATCATTTACTATTATTAATACTGTGCTAATACCAATTACTAACTTGTTGATAAACATTCATTTCTAAAGTGAGTTATGCCCATTCTCTTTCATTGTCATTAGAGAAACAATAGTTTCCCCCAACAGTAATGACCAAAAAACATAACACAGACTAGAGTTCATTTCTAACACTAAAATGAAGCTCATCAATCCATATTTCTGGGTCATACCAAATCCTGTTGGCCCTATGATATCAGCAGTACTTGTCGTTTCCAGCAGTTTCAACTCACTCATTTTATTAACAGTGCTCCTGACATCACTGCAGCTGCAGTTCTAAGTGTTCTCATACTATTTACTAGCCTGACATACCCCTTAAAGTTATTTAAGCTTGTTTTCTTTGCATTAGCTTCCCGTTCATTTAAAACTTCACTACCCTTGAGAGATATTTCCAATACTGGCTTTTGTAGCATTATGCAAGAACTTCTGAGATTTGCGCAAGTGTTACTTTGACCCATGTTATCAGAAAAAATTATATCTATACTAGCCATTTCCCTGAAATTTTAAAGCTTCCTCAGTGATAGCAAAGACCCTAATACCATCGTTGTTCAAATTTATTCTATCTCTACAAAATTAGATTCTTTCTACCTTCTTAGGTGGGAAACACTGATATAATTCACTCAAGAGGTTTGCAGATGCCCTTAAGCCCTGTGTTAATCACAAGGCTTTAGGTTTAGTCCCTTTTATTGTGCTCAAAACATGCAGAGTGCCTCAAGTCTTGAGTTAATCACAAGGCTTGCAGCGTACAGTCCCTTATATTGTGCGTGGGCAGACATGAATATATTACAACGTACCTCTTGAAATTTTTTTCACCATATACTTATACAAAATAATTCTCCTTACCGCCTTAAAACTGACAATCCACTAGTAATATCATCAATTGTAGCACTCAGCAGATATACCATGGTTATAGTTCTTGAGTCTCTAAAAAGTCCCCAGTTTCATTTGTTTCTAGGGCATCTACTCATTTATTCAGCGATTTGATTTCATCTAGCTATGTACCAAGTTTTAATTTAAAACCAGTACATTCCTTATATCAGAAATAAAGAAAAGAATCATCAGTTTGAAAGATTTAAAATAAGACACTTTTCCATGTGAAGTATTTTAACTAATTTATTGGTATGCAAAGAATAGTTGGTACAACTGGATCCCAGACAATCCCAACAACTAAATAAAACAGGCTGTATTTCAGATTTTAATATCAAAATCTATCTTCAGGCCCCAGTTCTAGCTCTTTCTAAGTTATATAAAATTATATATATAATATCGGTGTAAATACACCATAGTTAACCCATAGATTTGAGCTATGATTGTAGCGTAGAAGGCATCATTTTAATTGTATCTCATAATGTGGTTGCCTTCACAACAAGATA